>NW_027048647.1:0-8394 GCF_025399875.1 Dalotia coriaria | reverse complement strand
ATTTTTTTTAAATCTGCTTTTTAACGCGTAAAACAGCATAAAACGACGAAATTTTATTTTGTTTTTATTAATATTGCGTCTTTTGAACATTTCAACGATCTGGCTTTTAAAAATGATTATTTTAGCAAAACGCACGTTTTGAGTTTTAATCGGGTTTTAAACGCGTAAAGTAGCATAAAACGACGAATTTTTTTATTCGTTTTTATTAATATTGCTTCTTTTGAACGATTTCAACGATCAAAATGCTTGAAAATGCTTATTTTAGCAAAACAGCACGTTTTGATTAATCTGCTTTTTAACGCGTAAAACGCAAAAAAACGACGAAATTTTTATTATTCGTTTTTATTAATATTGCGTCTATTTGAACGATTTAAACGATCAAAAAGGCTTAAAAATGATTTTTTTAGCAAAACAGCACGTTTTGAGCTTTTAACTGCTTTTTAAAGCGTAAAATAGCATAAAACGACGAATTTTTATTATTGTTTTTATTAATATTGCTTTTTTTGAACGATTTCAACGATCAAAATGCTTAAAAAATGCTTATTTTAGCAAAACAGCACGTTTTTAGCTTTAATCTGCATTTTAACGCGAAAAACAGCATAAAAACGAAAATTTTTATTATTTTTTTTTATTAAATTGCGCTATTTGAACGATTTCAACGATCTAAAATGCTTGAAAATATTATTTTAAAAACAGCACTTTTTGAGCTTTAATCTGCTTTTTAACGCTAAACGCATAAAACGACGGTTTTTTTATTATTCTTTTTTTATTAAAAAAACTTTTGAACGATTTAACGTCTAAAATGCGAAAATGCTTATTTTGAAAACAGCCGTTTTGAGTTTTCGCGTTTTAACGCGAAAAAACAGCATAAAACGACGAATTTTTTTTTTCGTTTTTATTAATATTGTTTATTTGAACGATTTCAACGATCTAAAATGCTTGAAAATTTTTAAAGGGCAAAACAGCACTTTTTTGAGCTTTAATCTGCTTTTTAACGCGTAAAACAGCATAAAAGCGAATTTTTTTATTCGTTTTTTTTTTTGCGTCTTTTGAACGATTTCCGATCTAAAATGCTTAAAAATGCATTTTAGAAAGCAGCACGTTTTGAGCTTTAATCTGCGTTTTAACGCAAAAACAAAAAAAAACGCAAATTTAATATTATTCGTTTTTTATTAATATTGCGTCTATAGAACGATTTCAACGATCTAAAATGGTTAAAAATGCTTATTTTAGCAAAACAGCACGTTTTGAGTTTTTAATCGCGTTTTAAGGGGTAAAACAGCATAAAAAACAAAATTTTTTTATTATTCGTTTTTAAATTTGCGTCTATTTGAAAATTTCAAAGTTTAAAATGCGAAAATGCTTTTTTTAGCAAAAACAGCACGTTTTGAGTTTTAATCTGCGTTTTAACGCAAAAAAACAGCAAAAAAAACGACAATTTTTTTATTATTAGTTTTTTTAATATTGCGTCTATTTGAACGATTTCAACGATCTAAAATGCAAAAATGCATTTTAGCAAAACAGCACGTTTTGAGTTTAATCTGCGTTTTAACGCGTAAAAAGCATAAAAGACAAATTTTTATTATTCATTTTTTTTAAATGCCTATTTGAACGATTTCAACGATCTAAAATGCTTAAAAATGTTTTTTTAGAAAAAAGAGTTTTGATTTTAATCTCGTTTTAACGAGAAAAACATAAAACGACAAAATTTTTTTATTATTCGTTTTTATTAAGTGCCTTTTTTAAAAATGATTTCAACGATCTAAAAGTTGAAAATGATTTTTAGCAAAACAGAGTTTTGAGCTTTAATCGGTTTTAACGCGTAAAACACATAAAACGACGAATTTTTATTATTTTTTTTTTATTAATATTGCTTCTATTTGAACGTTTTCCCAACGATCTAAAATGTTTTGAAAATGTTATTTTAGCAAAAAATTTGGGTTTTTTTTTATAACTCGTAAAACAGCATAAAACGACAAAATTTTTTTATTATTCTTTTTTATTAATTTTGCGTCTATTTGAACGATTTCAACGATCTAAAAGGGCTTGAAAATGATTATTTTAGCAAAACAGCGTTTGAGTTTAATCTGCTTTTTAACGCGTAAAAACAAAAAAAACGACAAATTTTTTTATTATTCTTTTTTATTAATATTTTCTATTTGAACATTTCAACGTTTAAAAAATGCTTGAAAATGCTTATTTTAGCAAAACAGCACGTTTTGAGTTTTAATCTGCGTTTTAACGCGTAAAAACATAAAACGACAAAATTTTTTATTATTCTTTTTTTTTAAATATTGCGTCTATTTGAACGATTTCAACGATCTAAAAGGCTTGAAAATGATTTTTTTTGCAAAACAGCACGTTTTGAGCTTTAATCTGCGTTTTAACGCGAAAAGAGTAAAAACGACGAATTTTTATTATTCTTTTTTTATTAATATTTTTTTCTATTTGAACGATTTCAACGATCTAAAATGGTTGAAAATGATTATTTTAGCAAAACAGCACGTTTTGAGCTTTAATCTGCGTTTTAACGCGTAAAAACAGCATAAAAACGACGAAATTTATATTTTTCGTTTTATTAATATTGCGTCTATTTGAACGATTTCAACGATCTGTACCGCTTGAAAAATGATTACATTTTAGCAAAACAGCACGTTTTGAGTATTAATCTGCGTTTTAACGCGTAAAACAGCATAAAAATGACGAATTTTTATTATTCGTTTTTATTAATATTGCTTCTATTTGAACGATTTCAACGATCTAAAATGCTTGAAAATGCTTATTTTAGCAAAACAGCACGTTTTGAGTTTTTAATTCGTACTTTTAACGCGTAAAACAGCGTAAAAAAACGACGAAATTTTTATTATTCCGTTTTTCATTAATATTGCGCTCCATTTTGAAGGGATTCTAAACGTGATCTAAAAATGCTTGAAAATGATTATTTTAGCAAAACAGCACGTTTTTGCTTTAATCTGCGTTTAACGCGTAAACAGCATAAAAACGACGAATTTTTTATTATTCGTTTTTATTAATATTGCTTCTATTTGAACAATTTCAACGATCGCTTGAAAATGTTTATTTTAGCAAAACAGCACGTTTTGAGCTTTAACTGCGTTTTTAACACGTAAAACAGCATAAAAACGACGAATTTTTATTCGTTTTTATTAATAATATTGCTTCTATTTGAACGATTTCAACGATCTAAAAAATGCTTGAAAATGCTTATTTTAGCAAAACAGCACGTTTTGAGCTTTAATCTGCGTTTTAACACGTAAAACAGCATAAAACGACGAAATTCTTTTTATTATTCGTTTTATTAATATTGCGTCTATTTGAACGATTTCAACGTGATCTAAGCTTGAAAATTATTATTTTACAAAACAGCACGTTTTGAGTTTTAATCTGCGTTTTAACGCGTAAAATAAAGTACAAAAACGACGAATTTTGTTATTCGTTTTGTATTAATATTGCTTCTATTTGAACGATTTTTAACGATCTAAAATGCTTGGCATTTAGCAAAAAAAACAGCACGTTTTCAGCTTTAATCTGCGTTTTAACGCGTAAAACAGTATAAAAACGACGAAATTTTTTATTATTCGTTTTTATTAATATTGCGTCTATTTGAACGATTTCAACGATCTAAAATGCTTGAAAATGATTATTTTAGCAAAACAGCACGTTTTGAGCTTTAATCTGCGTTTTAACGCGTAAAACAGCATAAAAACGACGAATTTTTTATTATTCGTTTTTATTAATATTGCTTCTCATTTGAACGATTTCAACGATCTAAAATGCTTGAAAATGCTTTATTTTACCAAAACAGCAAATGTTTTGAGTTTTTAATCTGCGTTTTAGCGTAAAACAGCATAAAAAAACGACAACATTTTATTATTCGTTTTTATTACTATTGCGTCTATTTGAAACGATTTCAACGATCTAAAATGCTTGAAAATGATTATTTTAAAGCAAAACAGCACGTTTTGAGCTTTAATCTGCGTTTTAACGCGTAAAAACAGCATAAAAACGACGATTTTTATTATTCGTTTTTATTAATATTGCTTCTATTTGAACGATTTCAACGATGTAAAATGCTTTGAAAATGCTTTATTTTAGCAAAACAGCACGTTTTGAGCTTTAATCTGCGTTTCTTTAACGCGTAAAACAGCATAAAACGACGAAATTCTTTTTATTATTATTCGTTTTTATTATCACTGCGTCTATTTGAACGATTTCAAATCGATCTAAAATGGTTGAAAATGATTATTTTAGCAAAACAGCACGTTTTGAGCTTTTTAATCTGCGTTTTAACGCGTGTAAACAGCATAAAACGACGAATTTTATTATTCGTTTTTATTAATATTGCTTCTATTTGAACGATTTCAACGATCTAAAAAATGCTTGAAAAAATGATTATTTTAGCAAAACAGCACGTTTTGAGTTTTAATCTGCGTTTTAACGCGTAAAACAGCATGTAAAAAACGACGAATTTTTATTATTCGTTTTTATTAATATTGCTTCTATTTGAACGATTTCAACGATCTAAAATGCTTGAAAATGCTTATTTTAGCAAAACAGCATCGTTTTGAGCTTTAATCTGCGTTTTAACGCGCGTAAAACAGCATAAAAAAAACGACGAAATTTTTATTATTCGTTTTATTAATATTATGCCCATTTGAACGATTTCAACAATCTAAAAAATGCTTGAAAATGATTAATTTTAGCAAAAACAGCACGTTTTGAGCTTTAATCTGCGTTTTAACGCGTAAAACAGCATAAAAACAACGAATTTTTATTATTCGTTTTTATTAATATTGCTTCCCATTTGAACGATTTCAACGATCTGTACGCTTGAAAATGTCTTATTTTAGCAAAAACAGCACGTTTTGAGCTTTAATCTACGTTTTAACGCGTAAAACAGCATAAAACGACGAAATTTATTATTCGTTTTTATTAATATTGCGGCTCCTTTGAACGATTTCAACGATCTAAAATGCTTGAAATGATTATTTTAGCAAAACAGCACGTTTTGAGCTTTAACGCGTTTTAACGCGTAAAAACAGCATAAAAACGACGAAAATATTCTTCTATTTGAACGATTTCAACGTTTAAAATGCTTAAAAATCTTTTTTTGAAAAAACAGCAGGGGTTTTTTAATCTCTTTTAACGCGTAAACACAAAAAAACGACAAATTTTTTATTATTCGTTTTATTAATATTGCGTTATTTGAACGTTTCAACGATCAAAAGGGTTTAAAAAATATTATTTTAGCAAAACACCCGTTTGGCTTTAACTGCGTTTTAAGGGTAAAAAACAAAAAAAACGACAATTTTTATTATTCGTTTTATTAATATTGCTTCTAGAACGATTTCAACGATCTAAAATGCTTGAAATTGTTTTTTTAGCAAAAAGATTTTTGATTTTTTAATCTGCGTTTTAACGCGAAAAAACAGCATAAAACGCGAAAATTTTTATTATTCTTTTTTATTAATATTGCTTTATTTGAACGTTTAAGATCAAAAATCCCCGAAAATGATTATTTTAGCAAAACAGCACTTTTTGATTAATCTGCGTTTTAACGCGTAAAACAGCAAAAAAAACGACAAAATTTTTATTATTCGTTTTTTATTAATATTGCTTCTTTTTGGGAACATTTCAACGATCAAAAAATGCTTGAAAATGATTTTTTTTTAAAAACAGCACGTTTTGAGTTTTAATCTGCGTTTTAACGCGTAAAACAGCAAAAAAACGACAAAATTTTTATTATTCGTTTTTATTAATATTGCTCTATTTGAACAATTTCAAGATCTAAAAGGGTTGAAAATGATTATTTTAGCAAAACAGCACGTTTTGAGCTTTAATCTGCTTTTTAACGCGTAAACAGCATAAAAACGACGAATTTTTTATTATTCGTTTTATTAATAGTTTCTATTTGAACGATTTCAACGATCTAAAATGCTTGAAAATGCTTATTTTAGCAAAACAGCACGTTTTGAGCTTTAATCGGGCGTTTTAACGCGTAAAACAGCATAAAACGACGAAATTTATTATTCGTTTTATTAATATTGCGTCTATTTGAACGATTTCAACGATCTAAAATGCTTGAAATGATTATTTTAGCAAAACAGCACGTTTTGAGCTTTAATCTGCGTTTTAACGCGTAAAACAGCATAAAACGACGAATTTTTTATTATTCGTTTTTATTAATACTGCTTCATTTGAACGATTTCAACGATCTAAAATGCTTGAAAATGCTTATTTTAGCAAAACAGCACGTTTTGAGTTTTTAATCTGGGTTTTTAACGCGTAAACAGCATAAAAACGACGAAATTTTATTATTTGTTTTTTATTAATATTGCGTCTATTTGAACGATTTCAATGATCTAAAATGCTTGAAAATGATTATTTTAGCAAACAGCACTTTTTTGAGTTTTAACTGCGTTTTAACGCGAAAACAGCATAAAAACGATGAATTTTTATTATTCGTTTTATTAATATTGCTTCTATTTGAACGATTTCAACGATCTAAAAATGCTTGAAAATGCTTATTTTAAGAAAACAGCACGTTTTGAGCTTAATCTGCGTTTTAACGCGTAAAACAGCAAAAAAACGCCCAAATTTTTTTTATTGTTTTTATTAATATTGCTTCTATTTGTACGATTTCAACGATCTAAAATGCTTTGAAAAATGATTATTTTAGCAAAACAGCACGTTTTGAGTTTAATCTGCGTTTTAACGCGTAAACAGCATAAAACGACGAATTTTTTATTATTCGTTTTTATTATATTGCTTCTATTTGAACGATTTCAACGATTAAAATGCTTGAAAATGTTATTTTAGCAAAACAGCACGTTTTGAGTTTTTAATCTGCGTTTTAACGCGTAAAACAGCATAAAAACGACGAAATTTTTATTATTCTTTTTTATTAATATTGCGTCTATTTGAACGATTTCAACGATCTAAAATGGTTGAAAATGATTATTTTAGCAAAACAGCACGTTTTGAGCTTTAATCGTGTTTTAACGCGTAAAACAGCATAAAACGACGAATTTTTATTATTCGTTTTATTAATATTGCTCTATTTGAACGATTTCAACGATCTAAAATGCTTGAAAATGCTTATTTTAGCAAAAAGCAATGTTTTGAGTTTTAATCTGCGTTTTAACGCGTAAAACAGCAAAAAAACGACGAATTTTTATTATTCGTTTTTAATTTTGGGTCTATTTGAAACGATTTCACCGATCAAAAAATGCTTGAAAAGGGATTATTTTAGCAAAAAAAAGCACGTTTTGAGTTTTAATCTGCGTTTTAACGCGTAAAACAGCATAAAAACGACGAATTTTTATTATTCTTTTTATTAATATTGCTTCTATTTGAACGATTTCAACGATCTAGAATGTTTTGAAAATGCTTATTTTAGCAAAACAGCACGTTTTGAGTTTTAATCTGCGTTTTAACGCGTAAAACAGCATGAAAACGACGAAATTTTATGATTTTTTTTATTAATATTGCGTCTATTTGAACGATTTCAACGATCTAAAAATGCTTGAAAATGATTATTTTAGCAAAACAGCACGTTTTGAGCTTTAATCTGCGTTTTAACGCGAAAAACAGCATAAAAACGACGAATTTTTATTATTCGTTTTTATTAATATTGTTTCTATTTGAACGATTTCAACGACCAAAATGCTTGAAAATGCTTATTTCAGCAAAACAGCACGTTTTGAGTTTTAATCTGCTTTTTAAACCCGCGTAAAACAGCAAAAAAAACCACGAATTTTTATTATTCGTTTTTATTAATATTGCTTCTATTTAAAACGATTTCAACGATCTAAAAATGCTTAAAAAATGCTTATTTTAGCAAAACAGCACGTTTTGAGTTTAATCTGCGTTTTTAACGCGTAAAACAGCATAAAACGACGAAATTTTATTATTCGTTTTTATTAACATTGCGTCTTTTTTGAACGATTTCAACGATCTAAAATGTTTTGAAAATGCTTATTTTAGCAAAACAGCACGTTTTGAGCTTTAATCTGCGTTTTAACGCGTAAAACAGCATAAAAACGACGAAATTTTTATTATTCGTTTTTATTTATATTGCGTCTATTTAAAACGATTTCAACGATCA
The DNA here is from genome assembly GCF_025399875.1 of Dalotia coriaria. Classification (NCBI taxonomy): domain Eukaryota; kingdom Metazoa; phylum Arthropoda; class Insecta; order Coleoptera; family Staphylinidae; genus Dalotia; species Dalotia coriaria. The sequence continues at coordinate 269 of NW_027048647.1, read as the reverse complement.
AAAAATTCTTGAAAATGATTATTTTAAAGCAAAACAGCACGTTTTGAGCTTTAATCTGCGCTTTAACGCCGAAAACAGCATAAAACGACGAATTTTTGACGGATAACGTCTTTAAAATCGTTTTAGTCGGCGACTGTTCAGAAACTGTGTCGCGAGGCCTCACGAGGCCGATCGCAGGTATACGCTAGTAAAGTATCTACCTTAGCGCCGCCGTGGCTTATTTTTAAATGTGGTAGTACACCTGCGGCTAAGTTAATTTTATTAAAAAA
>NW_027048646.1:0-8403 GCF_025399875.1 Dalotia coriaria | reverse complement strand
TAAAACAAAAAAAACAAATTTTTTTATTATTGTTTTTATTAATATTGTTTCTATTTGAAGATTTCAACGATCTAAAATGCTTAAAAATGCTTTTTTTGCAAAAACACGGAGCTTTAATCTGCGTTTTAACGCGTAAAACAGCAAAAAAACGACGAAATTTTTATTATTCGTTTTTATTTTATTGCGTCTATTTGAACGTTTTCAAACGATCTAAAATGCTTGAAAAGTTTATTTAGAAAAAAACAGCAGTTTGATTTTTTTAATCTGCGTTTTAACGCAAAAAAACAGCATAAAACACAAATTTTTTTATTATTTGTTTTTATTAATATTGCGTCTATTTGAACGATTTCAACGATCAAAAAATGCTTAAAATGCTTATTTTAGAAAAACAGCACTTTTTGATTTAATCTGCTTTTTAAACCCTTTAAAACAGCATAAAAAGACGAATTTTTTTATTCGTTTTTATTGATATTGCTTTATTTGAACGATTTCAACGATCTAAAAATGCTTTGAAATGCTTATTTTAGCAAAAACAGCACGTTTTGAGTTTTAATCTGCGCTTTAACGCGTAAAACAGCATAAAACGACAATTTTTATTATTCGTTTTTATTAATATTGCGTCTATTTGAACGATTTCAACGATCTAAATGCTTGAAAATGCTATTTTGCAAAAACAGCACGTTTTGAGTTTTAATAAAAGCGTTTTAACGCGTAAATACATAAAAACGACGAAATTTTTATCATTCGTTTCTTTTTAATATTGCGTCTATGAACGATTTCAACGATCTAAAATGCTTGAAAATGTTATTTTAGCAAAACAGCACGTTTTAGTTTAATCAGCGTTTTAACGCGTAAACAGCATAAAATACGACTTTTTATTTTGTTTTATTTGTTCTATTTAACGATTTCAACGATCTAAAATGCTTGAAAATGCTTATTTTAGCAAAAACAGCACGTTTTGAGCTTTATTCTGCGTTTAACGCGTAAAACAGCATAAAAACGATGACATTTTTATTATTCGTTTTATTAAATATTGCGTCTATTTGAACGATTTCAACGATCTAAAATGCTTTGAAAAGTTTATTTTAGCAAAAACAGCACGTTTTGAGTTTAATCTGCGTTTTAACGCGTAAACAGCATAAACGACGAAATTTTTATTATTCGTTTTTTATTAATTTATTTGAACAATTTCAAGATCTAAATGCTTTGAAAATGCTTATTTTAAAGCAAAACAGCACGTTTTGAGTTTTAAATCTGCGTTTTAATCGCTTAAAACGCATAAAAACGGCGAAATTTTTTTATTCGTTTTTTATTAATATTGCTTCTATTTAACGATTTCAACGATCTAAAATGCTTGAAAATGATTATTTAGCAAAACAGCACGTTTTGAGTTTTAATCTGCGTTTTAACGCGTAAAACAGCATAAAAACGACGAAATTTTTATTATTCGTTTTTATTAATATACGCTTTTAACGATTTCAACGATCTAAAATGCTTGAAAATGCTTATTTTAGCAAAAAGCACGTTTTGAGTTTTAATCTCGTTTTAACTGCGTAAAACAGCATAAAAACGACGAAATTTTTATTATTCGTTTTTATTAATATTGCGTCTATTTGAACGATTTCAACGATCTAAAAATGCTTGAAAAGTTTATTTTAGCAAAAACAGCACGTTTTGAGCTTTAATCTGCGTTTTAACGCGTAAACAGCATAAAACGACGAAATTTTTATTATTCGTTTTTATTAATATTGCGTCTATTTGAACAATTTCAATGATCTAAAATGCTTCTGAAAATGTTATTTTAGCAAAACAGCACGTTTTGAGCTTTTAAATCTGCGTTTTAATGCGTAAAACAGCATAAAACGGCGAATTTTTATTATTCGTTTTTTATTAATATTGCTTCTATTTGGAACGATTTCCAACGATCTAAAAATGCTTGAAAATGATTATTTTAGCAAAACAGCACGTTTTGAGCTTTAATCTGCGTTTTAACGCGTAAAACAGCATAAAACGACGAAATTTTTTATTATTCGTTTTTATTAATATAGCTTTATTTGAACGATTTCAACGATCTAAAATGCTGAAAATGCTTATTTTAGCAAAAACAGCACGTTTTGAGTTTTAATCTGCGTTTTAACGCGTAAAAACAGCATAAAAAACGACGAAATTTTATTATTCGTTTTTATTAATATTGCGTCTATTTGAACGATTTCCCCAACGATCTAAAATGCTTGAAAATGCTTATTTTAGCAAAACAGCACGTTTTGAGTTTTATTCTGGCGTTTTAACGCGTAAAACAGCATAAAAACGACGAAATTTTTATTATTCGTTTTTATTTTTATTGCGTCTATTTGAACGATTAACGATCTAAAATGCTTGAAAATGTCACGTAGCAAAACAGCACGTTTTGAGTTTTAACGTTTAACGCGTAAAACAGCATAAAACGACGAATTTTTATTATTCGTTTTTATTAATATTGCTTCTATTTGAACGATTTCAACGATCTAAAAATGCTTGAAAATGCTTATTTTAGCAAAAACAGCACGTTTTATTTTAATCTGCGTTTTAATCGCAAAACAGCATAAAATGACGAATTTTATTATTCGTTTTTATTAATATTGCTTCTATTTAAACGATTTCAACGATCTAAAATGCTTGAAAATATTTCTTATTTTAGCAAAACAGCACGTTTTGAGTTTTAATCTGCTTTAACGCGTAAAACAGCATAAAACGACGAAATTTTATCATTCGTTTTTTATTAATATTGTTTTATTTGAACGATTTCAACGATCTGCACGCTTGAAAATGTTTATTTTAGCAAAACAGCACGTTTTGAGCGCTTTAATCTGCGTTTTAACGCGTAAACAGCATAAAACGACGAAATTTTTATTCGTTTTTATTAATATTGCGTCTATTTTGAACGATTTCAACGATCTAAAAATGCTTGAAAATGCTTATTTTAGCAAAACAGCACGTTTTGAGCTTTATTCTGCGTTTTAACGCGTAAAACAGCATAAAACGACGAAATTTTTATTATTCGTTTTTATTTTATTGCGTCTATTTGAACGATTTCAACGATCTAAAATGCTTGAAAATGCTTATTTTAGCAAAACAGCACGTTTTGAGTTTTAATTGCGCTTTAACGCGTAAAACAGCATAAAACGACGAATTTTTTATTATCTGTTTTTATTAATATTGCGTCTATTTGAACGATTTCAACGATTCAAAATGCTTGAAAATGCTTATTTTAGCAAAACAGCACGTTTGAGCTTTAATCAGCGTTTTAACGCGTAAAACAGCATAAAACGACGAAATTTTTTATTATTCGTTTCTTATTAATATTGCGTCTTATTTGAACGATTTCAACGATCTAAAATGCTTGAAAATGCTTATTTTAGCAAAACAGCACGTTTGTTTTAATCAGCGTTTAACGCGTAAAAACAGCATAAAAACGACGACTTTTATTATTCGTTTTTATTAATATTGCTTCTATTTGAACGATTTCAACGGATCTAAAATGCTTGAAAATGCTTATTTTAGCAAAAACAGCACGTTTTGAGCTTTATTCTGCGTTTTAACGCGTAAAACAGCATAAAAACGACGACATTTTTATTATTCGTTTTATTAATATTGCGTCTATTTTGAACGATTTCAACGATCTAAAATGCTTGAAAATGCTTATTTTAGCAAAACAGCACGTTTTGAGATTTTTCCGCGTTTTAACGCGTAAACAGCATGCAAAACGACGAAATTTCTTTTGCGATTCGTTTTTAATATTGCGTCTATTTGAACGATTTCCTCAACGATCTAAAATGCTTGAAAATGCTTATTTTAGCAAAACAGCACGTTTTGAGCTTTAATCTGCGTTTTAACGTAAACAGCATAAAATGACGAATTTTTATTATTCGTTTCTTATTAATATTGCTTCTATTTGAACGATTTCAACGATCTAAAAATGCTTGAAAATGCTTATTTTAGCAAAACAGCACGTTTTGAGATTTTTCCGCGTTTTAACGCGTAAAACAGCATAAAAACGACGAAATTTTGCCATTCGTTTCCTTTTATTAATACGCCCATTTGAACGATTTCAACGATCTAAAATGCTTGTAAATGCTTATTTTAGCAAAACAGCACGTTTTATTTTTAATCTGCGTTTAACGCGTAAAACAGCATAAAAATGACGTGAATTTTATTATTCGTTTTTATTAATATTGTTTATTTGAACGATTTCAACGATCTAAAATGTTTGAAAATGCTTATTTTAGCAAAAACAGCACGTTTTGAGCTTTAATCTGCGTTTTTAACGCGTAAAACAGCATAAAAACGACGAATTTTATTATTCGTTTTTTATTATTGTTTTGTATTTGAACGATTTTTAACGATCTAAAATGCTTTTGAAAATGCTTATTTTAGCAAAACAGCACGTTTTGAGCTTTTAATCTGCGTTTAACGCGTAAAATGTATTACAAAAAAAAAAAAAAAACGACGAAATTTTTATTATTCGTTTTTATTAATATTACATCTATTTGAACGATTTCAACGATCTAAAAATGCTTGAAAATGCTTATTTTAGCAAAAACAGCACGTTTTGAGTTTTATTCTGCGTTTTAACGCGTAAAACAGCATAAAAAAAACGACGAAATTCTTTTATTATTCGTTTTTATTTTATTGGTGTCTATTTGAACGATTTCAACGATCTAAAATGCTTGAAAATGCTTATTTTAGCAAAAACAGCACGTTTTGAGTTTTAATCGGCGTTTTAACGCGTAATACAGCATAAAACGACGAATTTTTATTATTCGTTTTTATTAATATTTTTTCTATTTGAAACGATTTCAACGATCTAAAATGCTTGAAAATGCTTTATTTTAGCAAAACAGCACGTTTTGAGCTTTAATCTGCGTTTTAACGCGTAAAACAGCATAAAAAACGACGAAATTTTTATTATTCGTTTTTATTACAGTTGCGTCTATTTGAACGATTTCAACGATCTAAAAATGCTTGAAAAATGCTTATTTTAGCAAAACAGCACGTTTTGAGCTTTAATCTGCGTTTTAACGCGTAAAACAGCATAAAAACGACGAATCTCTTTTTATTATTCGTTTTTTATTAATTACGTCTATTTGAACGATTTCAACGGGATCTAAATGCTTGAAAATGTTTTATTTTAGCAAAATGTTAATGTTTTGAGCTTTAATCTGCGTTTTAACGCGTAAAACAGCATAAAACGACGAATTTTATTATCGCTGTTTTTACCAATATTGCTTCTATTTGGAACGATATCAACGATTCAAAATGCTTGAAAATGCTTATTTGTGCAAACAGCACGTTTTGCGCTTTATCTCTCTGCGTTTTAACGCGTAAAACAGCATAAAAACGACGAAATTTTTATTATTCGTTTTTATTAATATTGTGTCTATTTGAACGATTTCATCGATCTAAAAATGCTTGAAAATGTTTATATTAGCAAAACAGCACGTTTTTATTTTTAATCTGTGCTTTAACGCGTAAACAGCATAAAAAATGACGAATGCCCTATTACTCAATACTTTATTAATATTGCTTCTATTTAAACGATTTCCAACGATCTAAAACGCTTGAAAATACTTATTTAAGCAAAACAGCACGTTTTGAGTTTTGTGACCTGCGTTTTAACGCGTAAACAGCATAAAAACGACGAAAATTTTATTGTTCGTTTTTATTACGTTTCTATTTGAACGATTTCAACGATCTAAAAATGCTTGAAAATGCTTATTTTAGCAAAACAGCACGTTTTGAGCTTTAATCTGCGTTTTAACGCGTAAGACAGCATAAAAACGACGAATTTTTATTATTCGTTTTTATTAATATTGCGTCTATTTGAACGATTTCAACGATCTAAAATGCTTGAAAATGCTTATTTTAGCAAAACAGCACGTTTTGAGCTTTAATCAGCGTTTTAACGCGTAAACAGCATAAAAACGACGAAATTTTTATTATTCGTTTTTATTAATATTGCGTCTATTTGAACGATTTCAACGATCTAAAAATGCGAAAATGCTTATTTTAGCAAAACAGCACGTTTTGAGTTTTAATCTGCGTTTTAACGCGTAAAACAGCATAAAAAGACGATTTTTTATTATTCGTTTTTATTAATATTGCTTCTATTTGAACGATTTCAACGATCTAAAATGCTTTCAGAAAATGCTTTATTTTGTGCTAAAACAGCACGTTTTGAGTTTTAATCTGCGTTTTAATCGCGTAAAACAGCATAAAACGACGAAATTTTTATTATTCGTTTTTTATTAATATTATGTCTATTTGAACGTGACTTCACGATCTAAAATGCTTGAAAATGCTTATTTTAGCAAAACAGCACGTTTTGAGTTTATTCTGCGTTTTAACGCGTAAAACAGCATAAAAATGACGAAATTTTTATTATTCGTTTTTATTTTTACGTTTCTATTTGAACGATTTCAACGATCTAAAATGCTTGAAAATGCTTATTTTAGCAAAACAGCACGTTTGAGCTTTAATCTGCGTTTTAACGGCAAAACAGCATAAAACGACGAATTTTTATTATTATTCGTTTTTGGCTTAATATTGTGTCTATTTGAACGATTTCATCGATCTAAAATGTTTGAAAATGCTTATATTAGCAAAACAGCACGTTTTGAGTTTTAATCTGCGTTTTTAACGCGTAAACAGTATAAAATGACGAATTTTTATTATTCGTTTTTATTAATATTGCTTCTATTTAAACGATTTAACGATCTAAAACGCTTGAAAATGCTTATTTAAGCAAAACAGCACGTTTTGAAGCTTTAATCTGCGTTTTAACGCGAAAAACAGCATAAAAAACGATGAAATTTTTATTATTCGTTTTTATTAATAATATTGTCATTTGAACGTGATTTCAACGATCTAAAATGCTTGAAAAATGCTTATTTTAGCAAAACAGCACACGTTTTGAGCTTTAATCTGCGTTTTAACGCGTAAACAGCATAAAAACGTGACGAATTTTTTATTATCTGTTTTTATTAATATTGTTCTATTTGAAATTTAACGATCTTTCTTGAAAATGCTTATTTTTAGCAAAACACCCTTTTTGGGGTTTTTTTTTTTAACCAAAAAACAAAAAACCAAATTTTTTTTTTTTTTTTTTTTTTTGGTTTAAAAAAAAATTTTAAAATTTTATTTAAAATTTAAAAAAACCCCTTTTTATTTTTACCTTTTTTTAACGCAAAAAACCATCCTTTTATTATTGTTTTTTTTTTTATTTCCATTTAAATTTAAGATTAAAAGTTAAAATCTTTTTTAGCAAAACAGCTTTTTAGAAAATTTTTTACCGTAAAACATCGCTTTTTTTTATTTTTTTAAATGTATTCTATTTAAAAACGATTTACTTTAAAATGCTTAAAAGCTTAAGCAAAACAGATTTTTAAATTTTCTTTTTTAAAAAAACCAAAAAGACAAAATTTTTTATTTTTTTTAAAATGCTTATTTAAAAACGACTTTTTAAAAATTTAAAAGAAAAAAAAGGAGTTTAATTCTTTTTTTAAAAAAAAACCAAATTTTTTAATTTTTCCTTTTTTTAAATTTTTTTTGAAATTTAAGTTAAAAAAAGTTAATTTTTTACAAAACACCCGGGGTTTAATTCGTTTTTTAAAAAAAAAACGCTTTTTTTTTTTTTTTATTAAATTGCTTAAAACATTTCAAAAAAATTTAAAATCTTTTTTAGCAAAAGGGGGTTTTTTAATTTCTTTTTAAAAAAAAGTTTTAAAAGAGTTTTTTATTATTTTTTAAAATTTTTTTTTAAACGATTTCCAAAAAATTTAAAAAAAATTTTTTAAAAACTTTTTTTTTAATTTTGCGTTTTAAGGGAAAAACACAAAAAAAGCGAAATTTTTTTTTTTTTTTAAATTTGGGCCCCTTTTAACGTTTAACGCTAAAAGCAAAAAAGCTTTTTTTTAAAAACGGTTTTTATTTTTGCTTTTTTAAAAAAACGAAAAAAAAAAATTTTTTTTTTTTATTAATTTGTTTATTTCTTTAACGTTAAAAGCTTAAAAGCATTTTAAAAAATTTTTTATTTTAATTGCGTTTTAAGGGTAAAACACAAAAACGAAAATTTTTTATTTTTTTTTAAAAAACTTTATTTAACTTTAACACAAAAAAGCTTAAAATTTTTTTAAAAACCCCTTTTTACTTTTCTCTTTTAACCGAAAAAACCCTTTAAAACGAAATTTTTTTTAATTTTTTTTTAAATTTATTGCGTTTTAACGTTTTAAACGACAAATTTTAAAATTCTTTTTAAAAAATTTTGGCTTTAAATGTTTTTTAAACGAAAAAACCAAAAAAACAAATTTTTAACGTTTTTTTTAAATTGCGTTATTTAACGTTTTAACTTTTTTTTTTTTTTAAAAA
>NW_027048645.1:0-8405 GCF_025399875.1 Dalotia coriaria | reverse complement strand
CCCCTTTTTTTGTTTTTTTAAAAAATTTTTGGCAAAAGAAAAATTAAAAAAAAAAAAGTTTTTTTTTTTTTTTCAAAAAGGGGTTTGCTTATTTTTTTTGCGGGCAAAAATAAGCATTTTCAAAAAAAATTTTAAAAAAAAAAAAAAGGTTTTTTTTTTCCCGGTTGGAAAAAATCAAAATGTTTTTTAAAATAAAAAAGGCAAATAAAAATTTAATAAAAACGAATAAAAAAAATTCGTCTTTTTGTTTTACGCGTTAAAACGCAGACCCCTAAAAACGTGCTTTTTGAAAAAATAAGCATTTTAAACATTTTAGATCGTTGAAATCGTTAAATAAAAATATTAAAAAAAAACGAATAATAAAAATTCGCATTTTTAGCTTTTTTACGCAAAACGCAGATTAAAGCTAAAAAACGTGCGTTTTGCTAAAATGCATTTCAAGCATTTTAACGTTGAAATCGTTCAAATAGACGCAATATTAATAAAAACGAAAAAAAAAAAAATTTCGCTTTTATGGTTTTACGCGAAAAAACCAAAATTCCCAAAAACGTGCTTTTTTTAAAAAAATAAGCTTTTTCAACCATTTTAGACGGAAATCGTTCAAAAAGCAATATTAAAAAAACAAAAAAAAAAAATTGTCTTTTTTTGGTTTTACGCGTTAAAAAACGCAGATTAAAGCTCAAAACGCTTTTTGCTAAAAAAGAAAACATTTTAGATCGGGGAAATTTTTAAATAGAAGCAATATTAAAAAAAAACGAATAAAAAAAAAATTCGTCATTTTTGCCGTTTTACGCGTTAAAACGCAGATTAAGCTCAAAACGTGCGCTGTTTAGCCAAAATAAGCATTTTCACATTTTAGATCGCTGGAAATCGTTTCTAAACAGAAGCAATATTAATAAAAACGAATAATAAAAAATTCGTCATTTTATGCCGTTTTACGCGTTAAAACGCAGATTAAAAGCTCAAAACGCTGTTTTGCTAAAATAAGCATTTTCAAGCATTTAGATCGTTGAAATCGTTCAAATAGAGCAATATTAATAAAAGTCGTGAATAATAAAAATTCGTCGTTTTTATGCTGTTTTACGCGTTAAACGCAGATTAAAGCTCAAAACGTGCTATTTTGCTAAAATAAGCATTTCAAGCATTTTAGATCGTTGAAATCTCGTTTTAAATAGAAGCAATATTACGTAAAAACGAATAATGCACCCGTCATTTTGCTGTTTCATGTTAAAAACGCGCAGATTAAAGCTCAAAACGTGCCGTTTTTGCTAAAATAAGCATTTTCGCTACTCAGACGCCGGAAAATCGTTCAAATAGACGCACAATATTAATAAAAACGAATAAAAAATTCGTCATTTTTATGCTGTTTTACGCGTTAAAACGCAGATTAAAGCTCAAAACGTGCTGTTTTGCTAAAATAAGCATTTTCAAGCATTTTAGATCGTTGGAACTGTTCACAAATAGACGCAATATTAATAAAACGAATAATAAAAATTTCGTCGTTTTATGTTGTTTTGCCGCGTTAAACGCAGAATAAGCTCAAAACGTGCTGTTTTGCTAAAATGCAAGCATTTTCAACCATTTTAGATCGCTGAAATCGTTCAAATAGAAGCTACTATTAATAAAAACGAATAAATAAAAATTTCGTCGTTTTTATGCTGTTTTACGCGTTAAAACGCAGATTAAAGCTCAAACGTGCTCTGCTAAATAAGCATTTTCAAGCATTTTAGATCGTTGAAATCGCTTAAATAGAAGCACATAATAAAACGAATAATAAAAAATTCGTCATTTTTATGCTGTTTTTACGCGTTAAAACGCAGATTAAAAGCTCAAACGTGCTGTTTTGCTAAAGGTTATTTCAAGCATTTTAGATCGTTAAACGTTCAACAGGACGCACATTAATAAAAACGAATAATAAAAATTTCTGTCGTTTTATGCTGTTTTACGCGTTAAACGTAACAAAGCTCAAAACGTGCCGCTTGCCAGTCACATTTTCAACCATTTTTAGATCGTTGAAATCGTTCAAATAGAAGCAATATTAATAAAACGAATAATAAAAATCGCTTTACAGCCGTTTACGCGTTAAACGCAGATTAAAAGCTCAAAAACGTGCTGTTTTGCTAAAATAAGTACTTTTCAAGCATTTTAGATCGCGAAACGTTTAAATAGAAGTAAATATTAATAAAACGAATAATAAAAAATTCGTCATTTTGCGCCGTTTTACGCGTTAAAACGCAGGATTAAAGCTCAAACGTGCTGTTTTACAAAATAAGCGCCGCTGATTTTAGATCGTTGGTACCGTTCAAATAGTAAATATTAATAAAACGAATAATAAAAATTCGTCGTTTTATGCTGTTTTACGCGTTAAAACGCAGATTAAAGCTCAAAACGTGCTGTTTGCTAAAATAAGTTACTTTCAAGCATTTTAGATCGTTGAAATCGTTCAACAGACGCAATAAAAAATAAAACGAATAATAAAAATTTCGTCGTTTTATGCTGTTTACGCGTTAAAACGTAGAATAAAGCTCAAACGTGCTGTTTTGATAAAATAAGCATTTTCAAGCATTTTAGATCGTTGGGTAACCGTTCAACAGAAGCACATAATTGTAAAAAATCACAATAAAATTCGTCGTTTTTATGCTGTTTTACGCGTTAAAACGCAGATTAAAAGCTCAAACGTGCTGTTTTTGCTAAAATAAGCATTTTCAAGCATTTTAGGATCGTTGAAATCTGTTTAAATAGAAGCAATATTAATAAAACGAATAATGTAAATTCGTCATTTTGCTGTTTTACGTTAAAACGCAGATTTAAGCTCAAAACGTGCTGTTTTGCTAAAAATAAGCATTTTCAAGCATTTTAGATCGCGTTGAAATCGTTCAAATAGACGCAATATTAATAAAAACGAATAATAAAAATTCGTCGTTATGCTGTTTACGCGTTAAAACGCAGATTAAAGCTCAAAACGTGCTGTTTTGCTAAAATAAGCATTTTCAAGCATTTGTGATCGTTGAAATTAAACAGAGCTAAATATTAATAAAAACGAATAATAAAAATTCTGTCGTTTTATGCTGTTTTACGCGTTAAACGTAGATTAAAAGCTCAAAACGTGCTGTTTTGCTAAAATAAGCATTTTCAAGCATTTTAGGATCGTTGAAATCGTTCAACAGACGCAATATTAATAAAACGAATAATAAAAATTTCGTCGTTTTTATGCTGTTTTACGCGTTAAATGCAGAATAAAACTCAAAACGTGCTGTTTTGCTAAAAATGCCATTTTCAAGCATTTTAGATCGTTGAAAATCGTTCAAATAGAAGCAATATTAATAAAAACGAATAATAAAAATTTCGTTTTATGCTGTTTTACGCGTTAAAACGCAGATTAAAGCTCAAAACGTGCTGTTTTTGCTAAAATAAGCATTTTCAACCATTTTAGATCGTTGAAATCGTTCAAACAGACGGCAATATTAATAAAACGAATAATAAAATCGCCGTTTTTATGTTGTTTTACGCGTTAAACGCAGAATAAAGCTCAAAAACGTGCTGTTTTGTTAAAATAAGCATTTTCAACCATTTTAGATCGTTGAAATCGTTCAAATAGAAGCAATATTAATAAAACGAATAATAAAATTGTCGTTTTATGCTGTTTTACGCGTTAAAACGCAGATTAAAGCTCAAACGTGCTATTTTGCTAAAATAAGCATTTTCAAGCATTTTAGATCGTTGAAATCGTTTAAATAGAAGCAATATTAATAAAAACGAATAATGTACCCGTCATTTTGCTGTTTTACGCGTTAAAACGTAAGTAGATTAAAGCTCAAAACGCCGTTTTGCTAAAATAAGCATTTTCAAGCATTTTAGATCGTTGGAAATCGTTCAAATAGACGCAATATTAATAAAAACGAATAATAAAAAATTCGGCCGCTTTTATGTTGTTTTACGCGTTAAAACGCAGATTAAAAGCCTTCAAAACGTGCTGTTTGCTAAAATAAGCATTTTCAAGCATTTTAGATCGTTGAAATCGTTCAAATAGACGCAATATTAATAAAAACGAATAATAAAATTTCGTCGTTTTTGCCGCTTGCTACAAAACGCAGAATAAAGCTCAAAACGTGCTGTTTTGCTAAAACAAGCATTTTTCAACCATTTTAGATCGTTGAAATTGTTCAAATAGAGCAAATATTAATAAAAAAAACGAATAATAAAAAATTCGTCGTTTTATGTTGTTTACGCGTTAAAACGCAGATTGCTCAAACGTGCTGTTTTGCTAAAAATAAGCATTTTCAAGCATTTTAGATCGTTGAAATCGCTTCTTAAATAGAAGCAATATTAATAAAACGAATAATAAAAATCTGCCGCCGTTTTACGCGTTAAAACGCAGATTAAAGCTCAAAACGTGCTGTTTAGCTAAAACGCTACCAAGCATTTTAGATCGTTGAAATCGTTTAACAGAAGCACATTAATAAAAAACGAATAATAAAAAATTCGTCATTTTTATGCCGTTTTACGCGTTAAAACGCAGATTAAAAGCTCAAACGTGCTGTTTTGCTAAAATACATTTTCAAGCATTTTAGATCGTTGAAATCGTTCAAATAGAAGCAATATTAATAAAAAAACGAATAATAAAAAATTCGTCGTTTTATGCTGTTTTACGCGTTAAAACGCAGATTACAGCTCAAAACGTGCCATTTTGCTAAAATAAGCATTTTCAAGACGATCGTTGAAATCGTTTAAATAGAAGCACATAATAAAAACGAATAATAAAAATTCGCCATTTGGCTGTTTACGCGTTAAAACGCAGATAAAGCTCAAAACGCGCTACGCTAAAATAAGCATTTTCGCCATTTTAGATCGTTGAAATCGTTCAAATAGACGCAATATTAATAAAAACGAATAATGTACCCGTCATTTTTATGCTGTTTACGCGTTAAAACGCAGATTAAAAGCTCAAACGCTGTTTTGCTAAAATAAGCATTTTCAAGCATTTTAGATCGCTGAAATCGTTCAAATAGACGCAATATTAATAAAAACGAATAATAAAATTTCGTCGTTTTATGCTGTTTTACGCGCTAAAACGCAGAACAAAAGCTCAAACGTGCTGTTTGCTAAAAATACACAACCATTTTGTGATCGTTGAAATGTTCAAATAGAAGCATTATTAATAAAAAACGAATAATAAAAATTTCGTCGTTTTTATGCTGTTTTACGCGTTAAAAACGCAGATTAAAGCTCAAAACGTGCTCTTTTTTGCTAAAAATACATTTTCAAGCATTTTAGATCGTTGAAATCGTTTAAATAGAAGCTAAATATTAATAAAAAACGAATAATAAAAATTCGTCATTTTTATGCTGTTTACGCGTTAAAAAACGCAGATTAAAGCTCAAAAACGTGCTGTTTTGCTAAAATAAGCATTTTTCAAGCATTTTAGATCGTTGAAATCGTTCAAATAGACGCAATATTAATAAAAAAAAACGAATAATAAAATTTCGTCGTTTTTATGCTGTTTTACGCGTTAAAACGCAATAAAAGCTCAAAACGCTGTTTGCTAAAATAAGCATTTTCAACCATTTTAGATCGTTGAAATCGTTCAAATAGACGCATTAATAAAAAACGAATAATAAAAAATTCGTCGTTTTATGTTGTTTTACGCGTTAAAACGCAGATTAAAGCTCAAACGTGCTGTTTTGCTGCTAAAATAAGCATTTTCAAGCATTTTAGATCGTTGAAATCGTTTAAATAGAAGCAATATTAATAAAAAACGAATAATAAAAAAATTCGTCATTTTGCTGTTTTTACGCGTTAAAACGCAGATTAAAGCTCAAAACGTGCTGTTTTGCTAAAATAAGCATTTCAAGCATTTTAGATCGTTGAAATCGTTCAAATAGACGCAATATTAATAAAAAACGAATAATGTAACCCGTCGTTTTATGCTGTTTTTACGCGTTAAAAGTAGACAAAGCTCAAACGTGCTGTTTTACAAAATAAGCATTTTCAAGCATTTTAGATCGTTGAAATCGTTCAACAGACGCAATAAAAAATAAAAACGAATAATAAAAATTTCGTCGTTTTTATGCTGTTTTACGCGTTAAAAAACGCAGAATAAAAGCTCAAAACGTGCTGTTTTGATAAAATAAGCATTTTCAAGCATCGATCGTTAAAATCGTTCAAATAGAAGCAATATTAATAAAAAAAACGAATAATAAAAAATTCGTCGTTTTATGCTGTTTTACGCGTTAAAACGCAGGATTAAAGCTCAAAACGCGCTGTTTTGCTAAAATAAGCATTTTCAAGCATTTTAGATCGTTGAAATCGTTTAAATAGAAGCAATATTAATAAAAACGAATAATAAAATTTCGTCGTTTTAGCTGTTTTACGCGTTAAAACGCAGAATAAAGCTCAAAACGTGCTGTTTTGCTAAAAATACATTTTCAAGCATTTTAGATCGCTGAAATCGTTCAACAGACGCAATATTAATAAAAAACGAATAATAAAATTTTGTCGTTTTTATGTTGTTTACGCGTTAAAACGCAGAATAAAGCTCGAAACGTGCTGTTTTGCTAAAATAAGCTTTTTCAACCATTTTAGATCGGAAACGTTCAAATAGAAGAATATTAATAAAAACGAATAATAAAAATTCGTCGTTTTGTGTTTACGCGTTAAAACGCAGATTAAAGCTCAAACGCGTTTTGCTAAAATAAGCATTTCGCGTTTTAGATCGTTAAACGAAAAAGTTAAAAAAAAAACAATATAAAATTTCCGTTTTTGCGTTTTACGCGTTAAACGCAGTTTAAAAAGCTCAACTGCTGTTTTGCAAAAAGCATTTTCAAGCATTTAGATCGTTGAACGTTCAAAAGACGCAAATTAATAAAAACGAATAATAAAATTTGTGTTTTATGTGTTTACGCGTTAAAGAAATAAAACGTGCTGTTTTGCTAAAATAAGCATTTTCGTTTTAGACGTTGAACGTTCAAATAAGAATATTAAAAAAACGAATAATAAAATTTGCGTTTTGTGTTTCCAAAACGAGATTAAAGCCAAAACGCTGTTTTGCTAAAATAAGCATTTTCAACCATTTTAGATCGCTGAAATGTTCAAAGACGCAATAAAAACGAATAAAAAAACGCGCGTTTAGCGAAAACGCAGATTAAAGCTCAACGTGCTGTTTTGCTAAAATAAGCATTTTCAAGCATTTTAGATCGTTGAAATCGTTCAAATAGACGCAAAAAATAAAAACGAATAATAAAAATTTCGTCGTTTTATGTGTTTTACGCGTTAAAACGCAGAATGTCCAAAAGGGCTGTTTTGATAAAATAGCATTTCAAGCATTTTAGATCGTTGAAATCGTTCAAATAGACGAAAATTTAAAAAAAACGAATAATAAAATTTTGTCGTTTTTATGTTGTTTTACGCAAAAACGCAGATTAAAGCTCAAAATGCTGTTTTGCTAAAATAAGCATTTTCAAGCATTTTAGATCGTTGAAATCGTTCAAAAGAAGCAAATTAATAAAAACGAATAATAAAATTCGTCTTTTTTATGTTGTTTTACGCGTTAAAACGCAGATTAAAGCTCAAAACGCTGTTTCCCTAAAATAAGCATTTTCAAGCATTTTAGATCGTTAAAATCGTTTAAATAGAAGCAATATTAATAAAAACGAATAATAAAAATTCTGTCATTTTATGTTGTTTCCCGGTTAAAACGCAGTTTAAAAAGCTAAAAACGTGCTGTTTTGCTAAAATAAGCATTTTCAAGCATTTTAGATCGTTGAAATCGTTCAAATAGACGCAAATTAATAAAACGAATAAAAAAAATTTCGTCGTTTTATGCTGTTTTAGGGTTAAAACGCAGAATAAAGCTCAAACGTGCTGTTTTGCAAAAAATAAGCTTTTTCAAGCTTTTTAGATCGTTGAAATCGTTCAAATGGCAATATTAAAAAAAAACGAATAATAAAAAAATCGTCGTTTTATGCTGTTTTACGCGTTAAAACGCAGATTAAAGCTCAAACGTGCTTTTTTGCTAAAATAAGCATTTTCAAGCATTTTAGATCGTTGAAATCGTTTAAATAGAAGCAATATTAATAAAACGAATAATAAAAAATTCGTCATTTTTAAGCTGTTTACGCGTTAAACGCAGATTAAAGCTAAAAACGTGCTTTTTTGCTAAAATAAGCATTTTCAAGCATTTTAGACGTTGAAATCGTTCAACAGACGCAATATTAATAAAAACGAATAATAAAAATTCGTCTTTTTTATGCTGTTTTACGCGTTAAAACCCCAGATTAAAGCTCAAAACGTGCTGTTTTGCTAAAATAAGCATTTTCAAGCATTTTAGATCGTTGAAATCGTTCAAAAGACGCAATAAAAAAAAACGAATAATAAAAATTTCGTCGTTTTATGCTGTTTTACGCGTT
>NW_027048644.1:0-8405 GCF_025399875.1 Dalotia coriaria | reverse complement strand
TAATTTTATTTTTTAAAATTTAAAACGCAGATTAAAGTTCAAAACGTGCTGTTTTCTAAAATAAGCATTTTCAGCATTTTAGATCGTTGAAATCGTTCAAATAGAAGCAATTTAAAAAAAAATTTAAGCATTTTCGTCGTTGTAAATCGTTCAATAGCGTTTAAACGAGATAAAAGCAAAATGTTTTTGTCGTTTTATGCTGCATTTTCGTAATAAAGATTAAAGTTTAAAACGATGCTTTAATAAAATAAGCATTTTCAGTATTTTAGATCGTATTCTGTAAACGCTAAAATAATTAAAACGATCAAAAATTTCGTCGTTTTATAAGTTTTAAGCTTTTAGCAATTAAATCTCAAAAGACGCTATTTTGCTAAAAAAATTAAGCATTTTAGTCGTTGTAAATCGTTTTAAACGGCGTTAAAACAGAATAATAAAACGTGCTTTTTGTGTTTACGCATTTTAAACGCAGATTAGATCTTGAAACGTGCTGTTTTGCTAAAATTAATTCAAGCAATAATCAAATTCGTTCAAATAGACGCAGTATTAATAAAAACGAAAAATTTAAAATTGTCGTTTTATGCTTTTACGCGTTTAAGCAGTAAGTTGAAATCGTCAAATAGACGCTATATAAAATGAACAATAACAAAAGTTCTCGATTTTTGAAATTTTCAAAAAAGAAGCAAGTATTAATAAAACCCAAATACGTTGTTTTTGCTAAAAACTTTAAAGCGTAGATTAAATCTCAAAAGGCTGTTTTGCTAAAATAAGATTTTCAAGCATTTTAGTCTTTGAATCCTTTTCAATGACGCAAATTAATAAAAACGCAAATAAAAATCGTCGTTTTTAAAATAATGTTTTCAGTTTTAGATCGCAGAAATCGTTCAAATGGTTTGCTAAAATAAGATAAAGCATTTAAGATCGTTGAATCGTTTAATGCTAGTTTTACGCGAAAAAACGGATAAAAAAACTTTGCGTTTTTGCTAATAAGCATTTCCCAAGCATTTTAGATCTTGAAACGTTCTGTTTTAATAAAAAAATAAAAAATTCTCGTTTTAGCTGTTGAAACGCTTAAATAGAGAAATATTAAAAAATGAATAAAATAAGTCGTTTTCAAGCAGTTTTACGCGTTAAACGTAGATTAGAAGCTCAAAATGCTGTTTTGAATAAAAAAATCATTTTCAAGCATTTTAGTCGGTTGAAATCGTTCAGATAAAGAAATGTTTATTGCTAAAATAAACTTTTGTCGTTTTTATCGTTGTTTTACGGTTAAAACGCAGATTAATCAAAACTGATTCTAAAATTAAGCGTTTTAAATGATTTTAGACGTTGAAATCGTTTAAACTAAAAGATGTTTTGCAAAAATAAAAATTCGTCATTTTAGTGTTTTACGCGTTAAAACGCAGATTAAAATAAAAACGATGTTTGCTAAAATCGCGTTTTCAAGCATTTTAGACGTTGGAATCGAAAAAAAGACGATATTAATAAAAAATAAAATTTGTCGTTTTATGATGTTTACGCTTTAAAATAACGCATATTAAAGCTCAAAACCTTTAATAAAAAATTTGTCTTTTAGCTGTTTTAGTCGTAAACGCAGATAGACGCATAAAAAAACGAATAATAAAAATTTGCATTTTAAGCATTTTTAAACCGTTGAAACGTAGATGCTCAAAGAGCTGTTTCTAAAAAAGCATTTTCAAGCATTTTAGTCGTTTGAATCGTTCAAATAGACGCATTATTAAAACAACAAATAATCAAAATTTTGTCGTTAAGCTTTTAGCGTAAAACGCAGATTAAACTCAAAACGTGCTTTTTGCGAAAAAATAGCATTTTCAGCGATTTTAGATCGTTGAAATCGTTCAAATAGAAGTAATTTAATAAAAAACGAATAATAAAATTTCGTCGTTTTATGCTGTTTTACGCGTTAAAACGCAGATTAAAGCTCAAAACGTGCTGTTTTGCTAAAAATAGCATTTTCAAGCATTTTGATCTTTGGGAAATCGTTTAAATAAAGCAATATTAAAAAAAAACGAATAATAAAAAATTCGTCATTTTTATGCTGTTTTACGCGTTAAAACGCAGAATAAAGCTCAAAACGGCTGTTTTGCTAAAATAAGCATTTTCAAGCATTTTAGATCGTTGAAATCGTTCAAATAGACGCAATTTATTAAAAAAACGAATATAAAATTTCGTCGTTTTTATGCTGTTTTACGCTTTTAAAAACGCAGAATAAAGCTCAAAACGGCTGTTTTGCTAAAATAAGCATTTTCAAGCATTTTAGATCGTTGAAATCGTTCAAATAGAAGCACTATTAATAAAAAACGAATAAAAAAAATTCGTCGTTTTATGCTGTTTTACGCGTTAAAACGCAGTTTAAAAGCTCAAAACGCTGTTTTTGCTAAAATAAGCATTTTCAAGCTTTTTAGATCGTTGAAATCGTTTAAATAGAAGCAATATTAATAAAAACGAATAATAAAAATTGTCATTTTGCTGTTTTACGCGTTAAAACGCAGATTAAACTTAAAAACGTGCTGTTTTGGCTAAAATAAGCATTTTCAAGCATTTTAGATCGTTGAAATCGTTCAAATAGACGCAATATTAATAAAAAACGAATAATAAAAATTCGTCGTTTTTATGCTGTTTTACGCGTTAAAACGCAGATTAAAGCTCAAAACGTGCTGTTTTGCTAAAATAAGCATTTCAAGCGTTTTAGATCGTTGAAATCGTTCAAATAGACGCAATAAAAAAAACGAATAAAAAAATTTCGTCTTTTTTATGCTGTTTTACGCGTTAAAACGCAGATTAAAGCTCAAAACGTGCTGTTTTGTTAAAATAAGTATTTTCAAGCATTTTAGACGTTGAAATCGTCTGGGCCAGACGCAATATTAATAAAAACGAATAATGCACCGTCGTTTTATGCTGTTTTACGTTAAAACGCAGATTAAAGCTCAAACGTGCTGTTTTGCTAAAATAAGCATTTTTAAGCATTTTAGATCGCTGGAAATCGTTCAAATAGACGCAATAAAAAATAAAAAACGAATAATAAAAATTTCGTCGTTTTTATGCTGTTTTACGCGTTAAAACGCAGAATAAAGCCTCAAAACGTGCTGTTTTGCTAAAATAAGCATTTTCAAGCATTTAGATCGTCGAAATCGTTCAAATAGACGCAATATTAATAAAAACGAATAATAAAAATGTTGTCGTTTTTATGTTTTACGCGTAAAAACGCAGATTAAAGCCTCAAACGTGCTGTTTTGCTAAAATAAGCATTTTCAAGCATTTTAGATCGTTGAAATCGTTCAAATAGAAGCAATATTAATAAAACGAATAATAAAAATTTCGTCGTTTTTGCTGTTTTACGCGTTAAAACGCAGATTAAAAGCTCAAAACGTGCTGTTTTGCTAAAAATAAGCATTTTCAAGCATTTTAGATCGCTGAAATCGTTTAAATAGAAGCAAATATTAATAAAACGAATAATAAAAATCTGCCATTTTTGCTGTTTTACGCGTTAAAACGCAGATTAAAGCTCAAAACGTGCTGTTTTGTTAAAATGCTATTTTCAAGCATTTTAGATCGTTGGAAATCGTTCAAAATAGACGCAATATTAATAAAAAACGAATAATAAAATTCGTCGTTTTATGCTGTTTTACGCGTTAAAACGCAGATTGTGCTCAAAACGTGCTGTTTTGCTAAAATAAGCATTTTTAAGCATTTTATATCGCTGAAATCGTTCAAATAGACGCAATAAAAAATAAAAACGAATAATAAAAAATTCGTCGTTTTTATGCTGTTTTTACGCGTTAAAACGCAGAATAAAAGCTCAAAACGTGCTGTTTTGGCTAAAATAAGCATTTTCAAGACGTAGATCGTTGAAATTGTTCAAATAGACGCAATATTAATAAAAACGCAATAATAAAAATTTTGTCGTTTTATGCTGTTTTACGCGTAAAAACGCAGATTAAAGCTCAAAAACGTGCTGTTTTATAAAATACATTTTCAAGCATTTTAGATCGTTGAAATCGTTCAAATCGAAGCAATATTGATAAAAACGAATAATAAAAATTCCGTCGTTTTTATGCTGTTTTACGCGTTAAACGCAGATTAAAGCTCAAAACGTGCTGTTCTGCTGCTGCGTCAAGCATTTTCAAGCATTTTAGATCGTTGAAATCGTTCTAAATAGACGCAATATTAATAAAAACGAATAATAAAAATTCGCCGCTTTATGCTGTTTTACGCGTTAAAACGCAGATTAAAGCTCAAACGTGCTGTTTTGCTAAAATGTTACTTCAAGCATTTTAAATCGTTGAAATCGTTCAAATCGAAGCAATATTGATAAAACGAATAATGTAAATTCGTCAGTTTTTATGTTTTACGCGTTAAAACGCAGATTAAAAGCTCAAAACGTGCTGTTTTGCTAAAATAAGCATTTTCAAGCATTTTAGATCGTTGGAAATCATTCAAATAGAAGTACATATTAATAAAACGAATAATGTAAATTCGTCGTTTTATGCTGTTTTACGCGTTAAACGCTGACAAAAGCTCAAACGTGCTGTTTTGCTAAAAATATGCATTTTCAAGCATTTTAGATCGTTGAAATCGTTCAAATATACGTGTGCTAAATATTAACAAAAACGAATAATGTACCCCGTCGTTTTTATGCTGTTTTACGCGTTAAAACGGTGATTAAAAGCTCAAAACGTGCTGTTTTGTTAAATAAGCATTTTCACATTTTTAGATCGTTGAAATCGTTCAAATAGAAGCAATATTAATAAAAAAAAAACGAATAATAAAAAATTCGTCGTTTTTATGCCGTTTTACGCGTTAAAACGCTAATTGTGCTCAAAACGTGCTGTTTTGCCAAATGCTACTTTCAAGCATTTTAGATCGTTGAAATCGTTCAAATAGACGCAATATTAATAAAAACGAATAATAAAAATTTCGTCGTTTTATGCTGTTTACGCGTTAAAACGCTACTCAAAGCCCAAAAACGTGCTGTTTTGCTAAAATAAGCATTTTCAAAGCATTTTAGATCGTTGAAATCGTTCAAATAGACGTATTATTAATAAAAACGAATAATAAAAATTTGTCGTTTTTATGCTGTCGCATATGCGTAATAACGCAGATTAAAGTTCAAATGCGCTGTTTTGCTAAAATAAGCATTTTCAAGCATTTTAGATCGTTGAACCGTTCAAATAGAAGCAATATTAATAAAAAAAACGAATAATAAAAAATTTCTGTCGTTTTTATGCTGTTTTACGCGTTTAAACGCACATTAAAGCTCAAAATCGCGCTGTTTTACAAAATAAGCATTTTCTGACGATCGTTGAAATCGTTTAAATAGAAGCAATATTAATAAAAAACGAATAATAAAAAAATCTGTCATTTTTATGCTGTTTTACGCGTTAAAACGCAGATTAAAGCTCAAAACGTGCTGTTTTGCTAAAAATAAGCATTTTCAAGCATTTTAGGATCGTTGAAATCGTTCAAATAGACGCAAATATTAATAAAAAACGAATAATAAAAATTTTGTCGTTTTTATGTTGTTTTACGCGTTAAAAGCGCAGAATAAAGCTCAAAACGTGCTGTTTTGCTAAAATGAGCATTTTCAAGCGTTTTAGATCGTTGAAACCGTTCAAATAGCTAATATTAATAAAAACGAATAATAAAAAAAATCTGCCATTTTGCTTTCGTTTTACGCGTTAAAACGCAGGATTAAATCTCAAAACGTGCTGTTTTGCTACAAAATAAGCATTTTCACATTTTAGATCGTTGAAAACCTTCAAATAGACGCAATATTAATAAAAACGAATAATAAAATTTCGTTTTAGCGTTTTTAGGGTTAAAAAAATAAAGTAAAAATTTTTTTCCTTTTAAGATTTCCCCTTTTGACAAATTTTCCAAAAAAAATTTTTAAAAAAAAAATTTTTTTTATGCTTTTTTGCTAAAAAGAAATTCAAAAATTTTTTTAAAAAATTTCATTTTACGCATTTTAATTTAAATTTAAAAGAGGTTTTTTAAAACGAAAATAAAAAGTCCGTTTTGTTTTTTTAAACCCTTAAACCCCAAAAGGGTTGTTTTGTTCAAAAAGCTTTAAAAAAATTAAATTTTTTAAAGGAAAAAATAAAAAAAAATAAAAACTTTTTGCTTTTTGCTTAAAACCAAAAAAAGCTCAAAACGGGGTTTTTCAAATAAGATTTAAAAAAATTAAAAATCGTTTAAATGGTTTTAAAAAAAAAAAAAAAGTCCCTTTTGCTTAAAAAAATTAAAGCTAAAAGGGGGGTTTTTCAAAAAAGCATTTTCATTTTAATTTGGGTCGTTAAAGCGAAAAAATTAAAAAAAAAAAAAACCCGTTTTTTGTTTTAGCAAAAAAAATTTTAAAACCCCAAACGTTTCCCAAAAAAAAAATTTAACCCCCAAATTTTAAAAAAAAACGAATAAAAATTTCCGTCCGGGTTTTGTTTTAGCTTAAAACCCGGGAAAAAAGCTAAATGTTTTTTTTTAAAAAAAAGATTTTAAATTTTTTTGTTAAATGTTACGCGTTAAAAAAAACAAATTAAAATTTTTTTTTAGTGTTTTGCTAAAAAGCAAAAAAAAGCTAAAGTGCTGTTTTGTAAAATAAGCAAAAATTTTTTTAACGTTAAATTTTCTAAAGCTTTAAATAAAAAACGAAAAAAAAAAACGCGTTTTATTGTTTTATTTTTAAAAAATTAAAGTCAAAGGCTTTTTGTAAAAAAAATTTTTAAATTTTGTCGTTAAATTTTAAAAAAGAAAATTTTAAAAAAAAAAAACGTTTAAAAATTTTTTTTTAGCTTTTTCCGAAAAAAAAAAAAATTTTTCAAAAAAAATTTTTCGCTTTTAAATGCTGTTTAAAAACAATTTAAAACAAAATTTTAAAAAATTTGGTTTTTAGCTTTTAGCGTTAAAAGGGAAATAAACCCCAAAATTAAAAATTTCCCTTTTAGCTTCGTTAAAATAAAAAAAAAAAAACGTTAAAAAAATTGTTTTTTTTTTTTTTTTTACCGTTAAAACCAAAAAAAAAAAAACCTTTTTGAAAAAAGTTTTTTCCCTTTTAGCGTTAAAAAATAAAGCTAAAATTTTTAAAAAAAAATAAATTCGCTTTTTGGGTTTTTTATTAAAAGCAATTAATAAAAGGGTTTTTGGGAAAAGTTTTAAGTTTTTACGTTAAACGTTAAAAACGCTTTTTAAAAAAAAAAATTGGGTTTTTTGGTTTTTTGGGTTAAAAAAATTTTAAAAAACCGTTTTAAAAAAATTTTCCCGTTAAAACGTTAAAAGAAAAAAATAAAAAAAATAAAATTTTCGTTTTATTTTTTTTACCTTAAAACGCAAATAAAAAAAAGGGTTTTTTCGCTTTTACCCTTTTTTTGGGTTGGGAAAAAAGTAAATTTTAAAAAAAAAAAAAAAAAAAAAATTTTCTTTTTACTTTTTTAGCGAAAAAAAAAAATAAAACCCTGTTTTTAAAAAATTTTAAAAAAACGGTTTTTTAAAAAAGATTTAAAAAAAATTTAAAAAAATGTTTTATGGTTTTACAAAAAAAAAAAAAGGTTTTTTTGGCAAAAAAAGAAATTTTAATTTTTTTAACGGGGGTTTTAAATAAAAAAATTTTAAAAAAAAAAAATTTTTGGTTTTATTTTTTACCGAAAAAAAAAACTAAAAGGCTGTTTTGCTAAAAAAGCATTTGTTTTAAAGTTAAAAATTTTTAAAGATTTAATAAAAACAAAAAAACGCTTTTTAAAATTTTCGAAAAACGCGTTTGGGTTTCTTTTGTAAAATAAGTTTTTCAAACCCGTTTGAAATGTTTTAAGCTATTTAAAAAAAAAAAAAAAGCATTTTTTTTAAAAGAAAAATCTCCTTTTTCGTTTTGTTAAAAAAGTTTTTAAGCTTTTGCTAAATTTTTTTAAAAGACGAAATTTAAAAAACAATAAAAAAAAAATTTTTTTTTTTTTTTTAAAAAAAAATTTTGGTTTTTTAAAAAATTTTGGGTTTTTGGTTGAAATCGTTCAAAAGACGAAAAAAAAAAACGAATAAAAAAAAATTCTCTTTTTATGCTTTTTACGCGTTAAAACGCAAAATAAAGTAAAAACGTGCTGTTTTGAAAAATAAGCTTTTTAAAGTTTTTGATCGTTGAAATCTTTAAAAGACAAATTTTAAAAAAAAAACGAAAAAAAATTTTGTTTTTTGTTTTCCAAAAAACCCAAAAAATAAACCTTTTTGCTTGCAAAAATTTTAGGGGAAAAAAAAAAATATTATAAAAAAAAAAAAAAAATTTTTTTTTTTTTTTTTTTAAAAAAAAGGAAAAACCCGTTTGTTTTTTTAAAAATTTTTTTTTAAGCATTTTAATGGAAAATTTTTTTTTAAAAAATTTATAAAACAATAAAAAAACGTTTTTG
>NW_027048643.1:0-8418 GCF_025399875.1 Dalotia coriaria | reverse complement strand
GATTAAATTTTTTAAAGCAAAACAGAAAAAAGGGAAAATTTTTATTTTCGTTTTGTTAAACCCAAAAAACGTTTTTTAACGTTAAAATTTTGAAAATCTTTTTTTGTAAAAGCTTTTAGCACGCGTTTTAAGGAAAAAACGTTTTAAAAAAAACGAAAAAAAATTTTTTTTTTTAAATTTTTTTTTTTGGCATTTAACGATTAAAATCTAAAATGTTTTTTGAAAAACCCCTTTTTTTTTAACGCGTTTTAAGCGAAAAAATAAAAAAGAAAAATTTTTTTTTATTTTTGTTTTTTAAAAAGATTTAAATTTTAAATTTTTTAAAAAAAATTTTGAAATTGTTTTTTAAACGCGAAAACCTAAAAAAAACAAAATTTTTTTTATTTTTTTTTTAAATTGTTTTTTTTTAAAATTTAACTTTTTAAAAATTTTAAAATGCTTTTTTTTTAAAAAAACACTTTTGGTTTTAATTGCGTTTTAACGAAAACAGCATAAAAAGACGAATTTTTTTATTCTTTTTTTTAAAATTTTTTTTTTTTAACGATTTCAACGTAAAATGCTTGAAAATTTATTTTCCCAAACAGCACGTTTTTTTTTTCGCGTTTTAAGGGAAAAACAGCATAAAAAAAAAATTTTTTTATTTTTTTTATTATACGCTTTTAAAATTTTAAAAGATCTAAAATGCTTAAAAATGTTTTTTCAAAACACCCTTTTTTTTAATCTGCGTTTAACGAAAAAAGTAAAAAAAATTTTTTTATTATTTTTTTAGAACGTTTAACGATCTAAAATGCTTGAAAGCTTTTTTTTGCAAAAAACGTTTTGTTTAAATCTGCGTTTTAACGCGTAAAAAAAAAAAAAATTTTTTATTATTCGTTTTTATTAATATTGCGACTATTTGAACGATTTCAACGATCAAAATCTTGAAAATGCTTTATTTTAGCAAAACAGCACGTTTTGAGTTTTTAATCTGCGTTTTAACGCGTAAAACAGCATAAAAACGACGAATTTTCTATTATTCGTTTTTATTAATATTGCTTCTATTTGAACGATTTAAAAGATCTAAAATGCTTGAAAATGCTTATTTTAGCAAACAGCCGTTTTGAACTTTAATCTGCGTTTTAACGCGTAAAACAGCATAAAAACGACGAAATTTTTATTATTCGTTTTTTTAATATTGCGTCTATTTGAACGATTTCAACGATCTAAAATGCTTGAAAATGCTTATTTAAAAGCAAAACAGCACGTTTTGAGCTTTAATCGGGTTTTAACGCGTAAAACAGCATAAAACGACAATTTTTATTATTTGTTTTTATTAAATTGCTTCTATTTGAACGATTTCAACGATTTAAATGCTTGAAATGTTTTATTTTAGCAAAAAGACGTTTTGAGTTAATCGGTTTTAACGCGAAAACAGCATAAAAACGACGAATTTTTATTATTCTTTTTATCAATATTGCGTTTTATTTGAACGATTTCAACGATCAAAAAATGCTTGAAAATGCTTTTTTTTAGCAAACAGCACGTTTTTGAGCTTAATCTGCGTTTTAACGCGTAAAACAGCATAAAAAACGACGAATTTTTATTAATCGTTTTTATTAAACTTGCTTTGAACGATTTCAACGATCTAAAAATGCTTGAAAATGTTTATTTTAGCAAACAGCACGTTTTGAGTTTATTCTGCGTTTTAACGCGTAAAACAGCATAAAAACGACGAAATTTTTATTATTACGTTTTTATTAAAAATTGCGTCTATTTGAACGATATCAACGATCTAAAATGCTTGAAAATGCTTATTTTAGCAAACAGCACGTTTTGAGTTTAATCGTTTTAACGCGAAACAGCATAAAAAACGACGAAATTTTTATTATTCGTTTTTATTAATATTGCGTCATTGAAATTTCAACGATCTAAAATGCTTGAAAATGTTATTTTAGCAAAACACCCGTTTTGATTTAATCAGCGTTTTAACGCGTAAAACAGCATAAAAACGAGTTTTTTTATTCGTTTTATTAATATTGCGTCTTTTGAACGATTTCAACGATCTAAAATGCTTGAAAATGCTTATTTTAAAACCCATTTTTGAGTTTAATCTGCGTTTTAGGTAAACAGCATAAAAAACGACGAATTTTATTACGTTTTTATTAATATTGCTTCTATTTGAACGATTTCAACGATCTAAAATGTTTGAAAATGCTTATTTTAGCAAAAAGCACGTTTTGAGCTTTAAATCTGCTTTTTAACGCGTAAAGCATCAAGAAACGACGAAATTTTTATTATTCGTTTTTATTAATATTGCGTCTATTGCATTTCAACGATTTAAAAATGCTTGAAAATGCTTATTTTAGCAAAACAGCACTTTTTGAGTTTTCCCAGCGTTTAACGCGTAAAACAGCATAAAACGACGAATTTTTATTATTCGTTTTTTAATATTGCTTTATTTTGAACGATTTCAACGATCTAAAATGCTTGAAAATGCTTATTTTAGAAAAAACAGCACGTTTTGATTTTTTAATCTGCTTTTTAACTCGTAAAACAGCATAAAAACGAATTTTTATTATTCGTTTTTATTAATATTGTTCTATTGAACAATTTCAACGATCAAAAAATGTTTGGGAAAATGCTTATTTTAGCAAAACAGCACGTTTTGGCTTTAATCTGCGTTTTAACGCGTAAAACAGCATAAAAACGACGAATTTTTATTATTCGTTTTATTAATATTGCTTCATTTAAAAAACGATTTCAACGATCAAAAATGCTTGAAAATGTTTTATTTTCAAACAAAAACAGCACGTTTTGAGTTTAATCTGCGTTTTAACGCGTAAAACAGCATAAAAAACGACGAAATTTTATTATTCGTTTTTTAAAAATTGCGTCTTTTTTGAACGATTTCAACGATCTAAAATGCTTGAAAATGCTTATTTTAGCAAAACAGCACGTTTTGAGTTTTTATTCTGCGTTTTAACGCGTAAAATAGCATAAAAACGACGAAATTTTTATTATTCGTTTTTTTTTTATTGCGTCTATTTTGAACGATTTCAACGATCTAAAATGCTGAAAATGCTTTATTTTAGCAAAAAACACGTTTTGAGCTTAATCTGCGTTTTAACGCGAAAAAAGCATAAAAACGACGAATTTTTTTATTACGTTTTATTAATATTGCTTCTATTTGAACGATTTCAACGATCTAAAAGCTTGAAAATGCTTTTAGCGAAACAGCACGTTTTGAGCTTTAATCTGCGTTTTAACGAGTAAAACAGCATAAAAACGACGCAATTTTATTATTCTTTTTTATTAATATTGCGCTATTTGAACGATTTCAACGATCTAAAATGCTTGAAAATGCTTATTTTAGCAAAACAGCACGTTTTGAGCTTTAATCTGCGTTTTAACGCGTAAAGCGCATAAACGACGAAATTTTTATTATTCGTTTTTAATTATTGCGTCTTATTTGAAGGGATTTCAACGATTAAAATGCTTGAAAATGCTTATTTTAGCAAAACAGCATTTTTTGTTTATTCGCGTTTTAACGCGAAAACAGCATAAAAACGACGAAATTTTTATTATTCGTTTTTATTAATATTGCGTCTATTTGAACGATTTCAACGATTTAAAATGTTGAAAATGTTATTTTAGAAAAAACAGACGTTTTGAGCTTTAATCTGCTTTTTAACGCGTAAAACAGCATAAAACGACGAAATTTTATTATTCGTTTTTATTTTTATTGGTCTATTTGATCGATTTCAACGATCTAAAATGCTTGAAAATGCTTTTTTTAAAAGAAAAACAGCACGTTTTTAGTTTAATCTGCGTTTTAACGGAAAACAGCATAAAAACGACAAATTTTTTTTATTATTCGTTTTTATTAATATTGTCTTTTTGAACGATTTCAACGATCTAAAATGCTTGAAAATACTTATTTTAGCAAAACAGCACGTTTTGAGTTTATTCTGCGTTTTAACGCGAAAATAGCATAAAACGCGAAATTTTTTTTATTTTTTTTTTAAATTGCGTCTATTTGAACGATTTCAACGATCAAAATGTTTAAAAAAGCTTTTTTTTAGCAAAACAGCAGTTTTGAGTTTTTAATCTGGTTTTAGCGTAAAAAAGCATAAAAACGACGAATTTTTATTATTCGTTTTTTTTAAAATTTGTTCTATTTGAACGATTTAACGATCAAAAAAATGCTTGAAAATGATTTTTTTGCAAAAAAAGTTTTGATTTTTAATCTGCTTTTTAACGCGTGCAGCAAAAAAAACGACAAAATTTTTTATTATTCTTTTTTTAAATATTGCGTCTATTTGAACGATTTCAACGTTTTAAAAAATGCTTGAAAATGTTATTTTAGCAAAACAGCACGTTTTGAGCTTTAATCTGCGTTTTAACGCGTAAAACAGCATAAAAACGACAAAATTTTTTTATTATTCGTTTTTTTTTTTTATTGCGCTATTTGAACGATTTCAACGATCTTTTAAAATGCTTATTTTAGCAAAACAGCACGTTTTATTTTTATTCTGCTTTTTAACGAGTAAAACAGCAAAAAAAAGGGGAAAAATTTTTTATTATTCGTTTTTTTAATATTGCTTCTATTTGAACGATTTCAACATCTAAAATGTTGAAAATGCTTTTTTTTGCAAAACAGCACGTTTTGAGTTTTAATCTGCGTTTTAACGCGAAAACAGCATAAAATGACAAATTTTTTTTATTATTCGTTTTTTTAATATTTCTATTTAAAACGATTTCAACGATTAAAATGCTTGAAAATGCTTTTTTTAGCAAAACAGCACTTTTTTGAGCTTTAATCTGCGTTTTAAGCGAAAACAGCAAAAAAAATGACAATTTTTTTTAATTCTTTTTTTATTAATATTGCTTCTATTTAAACGATTTCAACGATCTAAAATGCTTAAAATATTTATTTTAGCAAAACAGCACGTTTAGAGCTTTAATCTGCTTTTTAACGCAAAAACAGCAAAAAAACGACGAATTTTTTTTATTATTCGTTTTGATTAATATTGCTTCTATTTGAACGATTTCAACGACAAAATGCTTGAAAATGTTATTTTAGCAAAACAGCATTTTTGAGCTTTATTCTGCGTTTTAACGCGAAAACAGCAAAAAAACGAAAATTTTTTTATTATTCTTTTTTATTAATATTGCGTCTATTTGAGCGATTTCAACGACTAAAATGC
Source organism: Dalotia coriaria (assembly GCF_025399875.1). NCBI lineage: Eukaryota > Metazoa > Arthropoda > Insecta > Coleoptera > Staphylinidae > Dalotia > Dalotia coriaria. The sequence goes on along the minus strand of NW_027048643.1, from coordinate 3,232 downwards.
TTGAAAATGCTTATTTTAGCAAAACAGCACGTTTTGAGCTTTAATCTGCGTTTTAACGCGTAAAACAGCATAAAAATCGACAATTTTTTATTATTCGTTTTTATTAATATTGCCTATTTGAACGATTTCAACGATCTAAAAATGCTTGAAAATGCTTATTTTAGCAAAACAGCACGTTTTGAGCTTTATTCTGAGTTTTAACGCGTAAAATAGCATAAAACGACGAAATTTTATTATTCGTTTTTATTAATATTGCGTCTTTTTTGAACGATTTCAACGATCTAAAATGCTTGAAAATGCTTATTTTAGCAAAACAGCACGTTTTGAGCTTTAATCTGCGTTTTAACGCAAACAGCATAAAATGACGAATTTTTATTATTCGTTTTTATTAATATTGCTTCTATTTAAACGATTTCAACGATCTAAAATGCTTGAAAATGCTTATTTTAGCAAAACAGCACGTTTTGAGCTTTAATCTGCGTTTTAACGCGAAAACAGCATAAAAATGACGAATTTTTTATTATTCGTTTTTATTAATATTGCTTCTATTTAACGATTTCAACGATCTAAAATGCTTGAAAATACTTATTTTAGCAAAACAGCACGTTTTGAGCTTTAATCTGCGTTTTAACGCGTAAAACAGCATAAAAACGACGAAATTTTTTATTATTCGTTTTTGATTAATATTGCTTCTATTTGAACGATTCAACGATCTAAAATGCTTGAAAAATGCTTTTTTAGCAAAACAGCACGTTTTGAGTTTAAATCTGCGTTTTAACGCGTAAACAGCATAAAACGACGAAATTTTTATTATTCCTTTTTATTAATATTGCGTCTATTTGAACGATTTCAACGATCTAAAATGCTTGAAAATGCTTATTTTAGCAAAACAGCACGTTTTGAGCTTTATTCTGTTTTAACGCGTAAAACAGCATAAAACGACGAAATTTTTATTATTTGTTTTTATTTTTATTGCGTCTATTTGAACGTGATTTCAACGATCTAAAAATGCTTGAAAATGCTTATTTTAGCAAACAGCACGTTTTGAGCTTTTAATCTGCGCGTTTTAACGCGTAAAACAGCATAAAAACGACGAATTTTTATTATCTGTTTTTTATTAATATTGCGTCTATTTGAACGATTTCAACGATCTAAAATGCTTGAAAATGATTATTTTAGCAAAACAGCACGTTTTGGTTTTTAATCTGCGTTTTAACGCGTAAAACAGCATAAAAACGAGGGAATTTTTATTATTCGTTTTTATTAAAAATTGCTTCTATTTGAACGATTTCAACGATCTAAAATGCTTGAAAATGCTTTATTTTAGCAAAATAGCACTTTTTGAGTTTTAATCTGCGTTTAACGCGAAAAAACAGCATAAAAACGACGAATTTTTATTATTCGTTTTTATTAATATTGCTTCTATTTGACCGATTTCAACGATCTAAATGCCTGAAAATGCTTATTTTAGCAAAACAGCACGTTTTGAGTTTAATCTGCATTTTAACGCGTATAACAGCATAAAAACGACGAAATTTTTATTATTCGTTTTTATTAATATTGCGTCTATTTGAACGATGTCAACGATCTAAAATGCTTGAAAATGCTTATTTTAGCAAAACAGCACGTTTTGAGCTTTAATCTGCGTTTAACGCGTAAAACAGCATAAAAACGACGAAATTTTATTATTCGTTTTTATTAATATTGCGTCTATTTGAACGATTTCAACGACCTAAAATGCTTGAAAATGCTTATTTTAGCAAAACAGCACGTTTTGAGCTTTAATCTGCGTTTTAACGCGGAAAAACAGCATAAAATGACGAATTTTTATTATTCGTTTTTATTAATATTGCTCTATTTAAACGATTTCAACGATCTAAAATGCTTGAAAATGCTTATTTTAGCAAAACAGCACGTTTTGAGCTTTAATCTGCTTTTAAGGGAAAAACAGCAAAAAAAACGACGAATTTTTTATTATTCGTTTTTATTAATATTGCTTCTATTTGAACGATTTCAACGATCTAAAATGCTTAAAAAATGCTTATTTTTAGCAAAACAGCACGTTTTGAGCTTTATTCTGCGTTTTAACGCGTAAAACAGCATAAAACGACGAAATTTTTATTATTCGTTTTTATTAATATTGCGTCTTTTTTGAACGATTTTAACGATCTAAAAATGCTTGAAAATGCTTATTTTAGCAAAACAGCACGTTTTGAGCTTTAATTTGCGTTTTAACGCTTAAAACAGCATAAAAACGACAAAATTTTTTTTATTTGTTTTTTTTTTATTGGGTCATTTAAGATTTCAACGTCTAAAATGCTTGAAAATGTTTATTTTAAAAAAAAGAGTTTTATTTAAATCTGCGTTTTAACGCTTAAAAAAAGCATAAAACGCCCAATTTTTAAGTTTTTTTTAGCTCTTTTGAACGATTTCAACGATCTAAAATCTTGAAAATGCTATTTTAGCAAAACGGGTTTTGATTTAATCTGCGTTTTAACGCGTAAAAGCATAAAAACGACAATTTTTTATTATTCGTTTTTTTTAATTTTTTTTCTTTTTAAAATTTCAAATCAAAAAATTTGAAAAGCTTTTTTTACCCAAAAATTTTGGTTTTAAACCTTTTAACGCTAAAACAAAATAAAAACCTTTTTTATTTTTTTTTATTAATTTGCCATTTAACGATTTAAGTTAAAATGTTGAAAAGCTTTTTAGCAAAACGCCGTTTTGGGGTTTAACGGCCCAAGGGGAAAAAAAATTTTCCTTTTTTTTTAATTTTCTTTTAAATTTCGTCTAGGGAAAAAGTTTTTAAAAGTTTTGAAAATGCTTTTTTAGCAAAACAGCATTTTTTTTTTTTAAATTTTTAACCCTAAAAAAAAAAAAAATGTTTAACGTTTTTTTAAAATTTTGCTTTTTAAGATTTAACGTTAAAAGCTTAAAAGCTTTTTTAAAAGCAAAAACAACTTTTTATTTTAAATTCGTTTTAAAAAACAGCTTTTAAAAGGGAAATTTTTTTCTTTTTTTAAAATTTTGCTTATTTAACACCAACGTTAAAAATTTAAAAATGTTTTTTTTTAGAAAAACACATTTTATTTTATTCTTTTTAAGCGTAAAAACATAAAACGACAAATTTTTAATTTTTTTTATTTTTACCCTTTTAAATTTAAAAAAATTTTTAAAAATTTTTTTATTTAAAACGCCTTTTGATTTTAAACCCCCTTTTTTAAAAACTAAA
>NW_027048642.1:0-8419 GCF_025399875.1 Dalotia coriaria | reverse complement strand
AAAAGCTTTTGGGAAAAAAAAATTTTTTTTAAAAACAACGAAAAATTTTTTTATTTTTCGTTTTTATTTTTATTGCGTCTATTTGAACGATTTCAACGATCTAAAATGTTTTAAAAAGCTTTTTTTAAAAAACGCACTTTTTGAGTTTAAATCGCGTTTTAACGCGTAAAAAGCTAAAACACAAAATTTTTTTTTTTTTTATTTTTTGGAACGATTTCCCAAAATGCTTAAAATGTTATTTTGAAAACAGCACGTTTTGAGTTTTAACGCGTTTTAACGGTAAACAGCAAAAAACGACAAAATTTTTAAACGTTTTTTTAATATTGCCCCATTTGAACGATTTCAACGATCAAAATGCGAAAATGCTTATTTTAGAAAAAACAGCACGTTTTAAGTTTAATCTGCTTTTAACGGTAAAACAAAAAAAAACGACGAATTTTTTATTATTCGTTTTTTTAATATTGTTTATTTGAACGATTTCAACGATCTAAAATGCTTGAAAATGCAAGCAAAAAGCACTTTTTGGTTTAATCTGCTTTTTTAACGCGAAACAATAAAACGACGAATTTTATTATTGTTTTTTTAATTTTGGGTCATTTAACATTTCAACGATCTAAAATGCTTAAAAAGCTTAAGCAAAACAGCCCTTTTGAGCTTTAATCTGCGTTTTAACGCGTAAAACAGCATAAAAACGCGTTTTTTTATTATTTTTTTTTATTAATATTGCTTCTATTTGAACGATTTCAACGACTAAAAATGCTTGAAAATGCAACAAAAAGATTTTGAGCTTTATTCTGCTTTTTAACGCAAAAACAGAAAAAAACGACCAAATTTTTTTATTACTTTTTTTTAAATATTGCGTCTTTTTGAACGATTTCAACGATCTTGTTTGGCTTATTTTAGCAAAACAGCATTTTTGAGTTTAATTTTGCGTTTTGAGTAAAAAGCAAAAAAACGACGAATTTTTATTATTCGTTTTTATTAATATTTTCTATTTGAACGATTTCAACGATAAAAAAGCTTGAAAATGCTTTTTTGCCAGCACTTTTTATTTTAACGTTTTTTAACGCAAAAAAGCATAAAAACGACGAATTTTTATTATTCGTTTTTATTAATAGCGTCTTTTGAACGATTTCAACGATCTAAATGCTTGAAAATGCTTTTTTAGAAAAAAACAGCACGTTTTGATTTTTAATCTGCGTTTTAACGCGAAAAACAGCATAAAATGACAAATTTTTTTATTACGTTTTTTTTAAATATTGCTTTATTTGAACGATTTCAACGATCTAAAGTTTAAAAAAGTTTTTTTGCAAAACGCCTTTTTTTTAATCTGCTTTTTAACGCGAAAAAGAAAAAACGACGAAATTTTTATTATTTTTTTTTTTAAATAGTTCTTTTTAAACGATTTAAATCAAAAATGCTTGAAAATGCTTTTTTAAAAAAACACCCTTTTTGTTTTAATCTGCGTTTTAACCGGAAAAGATAAAAACACGAATTTTTTTTTTCGTTTTTAAATATTTTTTTTAAAATTTTCAACGACAAAAAAATGCTTGAAAATGCTTGAAAATGCTTTTTTTAGAAAAAAACACGTTTTGAGTTTTAATCTGCTTTTTAACGCGAAAACAGCAAAAAAACGACGTTTTTTTTATTATTCGATTTTATTAAATATTGCTTCTTTTGAACTTTTTCAACGATTTTGCTTTCCCCTTTTTTTAGAAAAACAGCACGGAGTTTTATTCTGCGAACGCGAAAAACAGCATAAAACAACAAAATTTTTTATTATTCTTTTTTATTTATTGCTTCTATTTAACATTTAAAGATTAAAATGTTGAAAATGCTTTTTTAAAAAAAAGCACTTTTTGGGTTTATTCGCGTTTTAACGCAAAACAGAAAAAAAACAAAAATTTTAAATTTTCGTTTTTAAAATTTCCGAACTTTTTAACGATCAAAAAATGTTTAAAAAATGCTTATTTTAGCGCCTTTTTGATTTTTTATTTCGTTTTAACGCGTAAAAAAAGCATAAAACGACGAATTTTTTTATTCGTTTTTTTTAAATATTGCTTCATTTGAACGATTTCAACGATCAAAAATTTGAAAATGCTTTTTTTAAAAACAGCACGTTTTGAGCTTTAATCTGCGTTTTAACGCGTAAACAGCATAAAAACGACGAATTTTTTGCCATTCGTTTTTACATTATTGCTTCTATTTGAACGATTTCAACGATCTAAAAAATGCTTGAAAATGCTTATTTTAGCAAAACACCAATGTTTTGAGCTTTAATCTGCGTTTTAACGCGCGTAAAACAAAAGCATAAAAAAACGACGAATTTTATTATTCGTTTTTTATTAATATTTCGTCTATTTGAACGATTTCAACGATCTAAAATGCTTGAAAATGCTTATTTTAGCAAAAACAGCACGTTTTGAGCTTTAATCTGCGTTTTAACGCGTAAAAACAGCATAAAACGACGAATTTTTTTATTATTATTCGTTTTTATTAATATTGCGTCTATTTGAACGATTTCAACGATCTAAAAATGCTTGAAAATGCTTATTTTGTGTAAAAACAGCACGTTTTGAGTTTTAATCTGCGTTTAACGCGTAAAACAGCATACAAAACGACGAAATTTTTATTATTCGTTTTATTAATATTGCTTCTATTTAAAACGATTTCAACGATCTAAAATGCTTGAAAATACTTATTTTGTACAAAACAGCACGTTTTGAGCTTTAATCTGCGTTTTAACGCGTAAAACAGCATAAAACGACGAATTTTTATTATTCGTTTTTATTAATATTGCTTCTATTTGAACGATTTCAACGATCTAAAATGCTTGAAAAATGCTTATTTTAAAGCAAAAACACGTTTTGAGTTTCAACGCGTTTTAACGGCGTAAAACAGCATAAAAAAAACGACGATTTTTATTATTCGATTTTTATTACGCCGTTTCATTTGAAACGATTTCAACGATCTAAAATGCTTGAAAATGCTTATTTTTAAAGCAAAAACAGCTAATGTTTTGAGCTTTATTCTGCGCTTTAACGAGTAAAACAGCATTAAAACGACGAATTTTTGGTTATCTGTTTTATTAATATTGCTTCATGGAACGATTTCAACGATCTAAAATGCTGAAAAATTTATTTTGAAGCAAATAAGCACGTTTTGAGTTTTATTCTGCGTTTAACGCGTAAAATAGCACAAAAACGACGAATTTTATTATTCGTTTTTATTAATATTGCTTCTATTTGAACGATTTCAACGATCAAAATGCTTGAAAATGCTTATTTTAAAGCAAAACAGCACGTTTTTGAGTTTTATTCCCGCGTTTTAACGCGTAAAACAAGTTACAAAAACGACGAAATTTTTATTATTCGTTTTTATTAATATTGCTTCTATTTGAACGGATTTCAACGATCTGGGCAAATGCTTGAAAATGCTTATTTTAGCAAAACAGCACTTTTTGAGCTTTAATCTGCGTTTTAACGTCCAAAAAAATTTTTTTTTTTTTTTAATTTTTTTTTTCAAATTAAAAGTTTTTTTAAAAAAAGCACTTTTTTCTTTAATCTGCTTTTTAACGCGTCGCAAAAAAAACGACGAATTTTTTTTAAAAAAAACGCTTTTTTTATTTTCTTTTTTTAAAAATTGCTTCTTTGAAAGTTTTTAACAAAAAAATTTTTTGAAAATCTGCTTTTAAGCAAAACAACGTTTTAGTTTAATTCGTTTTAATTAAACGTAAAACTTTTTTTAATTGATTTTAAAATTGCTTTTTTAAAGCTTAAACACACGTTTAAAATTAATTTTGTTTTAAAACGCTTTTAAAATTTTTAACGCGTTTTTAATTAAAAATTTATAAAGCTTTTTTTTTTCGTTTTACTTTAAATGCTTTTGAAATTATTTACAAAACAGAAGTTTTATTTAAAAAACGCGTTTTAGGAAAAAACGCTAAAAACGACGAAAAAAGTTTTTTTTTTTTTGTTTTTTAATTTGTCATTTGAACGATTTAAATCTAAAATGCTTGAAAAAGAAATTTTAGAACGCGTTTTAACGGTAAACGCAAAAACAAACGAATAAAAGGTTTTTATTATATTGTTTATTTAATTTACGTACATTTAAAATAAGATAAAAAAAAAGTTTATTTTAACGCGTTTTAAGTTAAACAGTTTTAACCGAAAGAATAATTTTTTATTATTGGTTTTTAAACGATTTAACGTTTTAAAAAAGTTAAAATGCTTGAAAACCCTATTTTGAAAGCTTTAATCACCCGTTTTTAGCGAAAACCCAAAAAAACAAAAATTTTTATTTTTTGTTTTTAATTTTTTAATTTGAACGATTTCAACGATCTAAAATGCTTGAAAAGCTTATTTTAAAAAACACTTATTTATTGGCGTTTTACGCGTAAAACGCTAAAACACAAAAATTTTTTTTTTTTTTATTTGCGTTTTGAACGTTCACGATCAAATTTGAAAATGTTTATTTTAGAAACAGCACGTTTTGAGCTTTAACGCGTTTTAACGCTTAAAACAGCAAAAAAACGACGAATTTTTATTATTCGTTTTTTAATATTCCCTTATTTGAACGATTTCAACGATCTAAAATGCTTGAAAATGCTATTTTAGCAAAACAGCACGTTTTGAGTTTTTATTTCAACGATCTAAAATGCTTGAAAAATGTTATTTTAGCAAAACAGCACGTTTTGAGCTTTAATTGCGTTTTAACGCGAAAAACAGCATAAAAACGACGAATTTTTTATTATTCGTTTTATTAATATTGCGTCTATTTGAACGATTTCAACGATCTAAAGCTTGAAAATGCTTATTTTAGCAAAACAGCCTTTTGAGTTTTAACGCGTTTTAACGCGTAAAACAGCATAAAACGACGAATTTTTTATTGTTCGTTTTATTAATATTGCTTCTATTTAAAACGATTTCAACGATCTAAAATGCTTGAAAATGCTTATTTTACGCAAAACAGCACGTTTTGAGTTTAATCTGCGTTTTAACGAGTAAAACAGCATAAAACGACGAATTTATTTCGTTTTTATTAAAGTTTATTTGAACGATTTACGATCAAAAAATGCTTCTGAAAATGGTTATTTTAGCAAAACACCCGTTTTGAGTTTTAACGCGTTTTAACGCGTAAAACAGCATAAAAAACGACGATTTTTATTATCTCGTTTTTATTAATATTGCGTCTATTTGAACGATTTCAACGATTAAAATGCTTGAAAATGCTTATTTTGCAAAAAGCACGTTTTGAGTTTAATCGCGTTTTAACGCGTAAAACGCTAAAACGACGTTTTTTTTTATTCGTTTTTATTAATATTGCTTCATTTGAACGATTTCAACGATCTAAAATGCTTGAAAATGCTTTTTTTAAAAACAGCACGTTTTGAGTTTAATCTGCGTTTAACGCGTAAAACAGCAAAAACAAATTTTTTATTCGTTTTTTGAATATTTTGCTTAAACGATTTCAACGATCTAAAATGTTGAAAATGCTTATTTTAGAAAAAACAGCACGTTTTGAGTTTTAATCTGCGTTTTAACGCGTAAAACAGCAAAAAAACGACGAATTTTTTATTATTCGTTTTTATTAATATTGCGTGTATTTGAACGATTTCAACGATCTAAAATGCTTGAAAAGTTTTTAGCAAAACGCATCGTTTTGAGTTTTAATCGCGTTTAACGCGAAAACACTAAAAACGACGAATTTTTATTATTCGTTTTTATTAATATTGGTCTTTTAAACGATTTCAACGGATTTTATGCTTGAAATGCTTTTTTAGCAAAACAGCACGTTTTGTTTTAATCAGCGTTTTAACGCGTAAACAGCATAAAAACAACGAAATTTTATTATTCGTTTTATTATATTGCGTCCATTTGAACGATTTCAACGATCTAAAATGCTTAAAAAATTTTTAGCAAAACAGCACTTTTTTATTTAATCGCGTTTTAACGCGTAAAACGGCTTTAAAACGACGAATTTTATTCGTTTTATTAATATTGCTTCTATTTTAACGATTTAAACGATCTAAAATGCTTGAAAATGCTTATTTTAGCAAACAGCACGTTTTGAGTTTTAATCTGCGTTTTAACGCGTAAAACAGCTTAAAAACGACGAATTTTTTAATTCGTTTTTAATATTGCTTCTATTTGAACGATTTCAACGATCTAAAATGCTTGGAAAATGTTTTTTTATTTTAGCAAAACAGCACGTTTTGAGTTTTAATCTGCTTTTTAACGCGTAAAACAGCAAAAAAACGACGAAATTTTTATTATTCGTTTTTATTAATATTGCGTCCATTTGAACGATTTAAACGATCAAAATGCTTGAAAATGCTTATTTTAGCAAACAGCACTTTTTGAGTTTTAATCTGCGTTTTAACGCGTAAAACAGCATAAAACGACGAATTTTTTATTATTCGTTTTTTATTAATATTGCTTCATTTGAACGATTTCAACGATCTAAAAATGCTTGAAAATGCTTATTTTAGCAAAACAGCACGTTTGAGTTTAATCTGCGTTTTAACGCGTAAAACAGCATAAAAACGACGAATTTTTTATTATTCTTTTTTTAAATTATTGTTCTATTTGAACGATTTCAACGATCTAAAATGCTTGAAAATGCTTATTTTAGCAAAAACAGCCTTTTTGAGCTTAATCTGCGTTTAACGCGTAAAACAGCATAAAACGACGATTTTTTTATTATTCGATTTTATTAATATTTCTCATTTAAAACGATTTCAACGATCTAAAATGCTTGAAATGTTTTTTAGCAAAACAGCACGTTTTGAGCAATCTGCGTTTTAACGCGAAAAAACGCATAAAAACGACGATTTTTATTATTCGTTTTATTAATATTCCCGTCTATTTGAACGATTTCACGTCACTAAAAATGCTTGAAAATGCTTATTTTAGCAAAACAGCACGTTTTGAGTTTTAATCTGGTTTTAACGCGAAAACACATAAAACGACGAATTTTTATTATTTGTTTTTATTAATATTGCTTTATTTGAACGATTTCAACGATCTAAAATGTTTTAAGTATTTAGCAAAACAGCACGTTTTGAGCTTTAATCTGCGTTTTACGTAAAAACATAAAACGACAATTTTTATATTCGTTTTTTTATTAATATGCGTCTATTTAAACGATTTAAACGATCTAAAATGCTTGAAATGCTTATTTTAGCAAAAAGACGTTTTAGCTTAATCAGCGTTTTAACGCGTAAAACAGCATAAAACAACGAAATTTTTATTTTTCTTTTTTTATTAAAAATTGCGTCTATTTGAACGATTTAACGATCTAAAATGCTTGAAAATGCTTATTTTAGCAAAACAGCACGTTTTTGAGCTTTAATTGCGTTTTAACGCGTAAAACAGCATAAAAACGACGAATTTTTTATTATTCGTTTTTATTAATTTGCTTCTATTTGAACGATTTCAACGATCAAAATGCGAAAATGCTTATTTTAGCAAAACAGCACGTTTTGAGTTTAATCTGCGTTTTAACGCGTAAAACAGCATAAAAACGAAATTTTTATTATTCTTTTTTTATTTTTTTGGGTCTATTTGAACGATTTCAACGATCTAAAATGCTTGAAAATGCTAATTTTAGCAAAACAGCACTTTTTTGAGTTTAATCGCTTTTTTCGTCGGCAAAAACGACAATTTTTTATTTTTTTTTTAGTTTTATTTGAACGATTTCAACGATCTAAAATGTTGAAAATGCTTATTTTAGCAAAACAGCAGTTTTGAGTTTAATCTGCGTTTTAACGCGTAAAACGGCAAAAAAAACGACGAATTTTTATTATTGTTTTTTTTAATATTGTTTATTTGAACGATTTCAACGATCTAAAATGCTTAAAAATGCTTATTTTAGCAAACAGCACGTTTTGAGTTTAATCGCGAACGCGTAAAACAGCAAAAAACGACGTTTTTTATTATTCGTTTTTTTAATATTGCTCTTTTTGAACGATTTCAACGATCTAAAATGCTTGAAAATGCTTATTTTAGCAAAACACCCTTTTTGGAGAATCCGTTTTAACGCGAAAAAAGCATAAAAACGACGAATTTTTATTATTCTTTTTTTAAATATTGCTCTATTTGAACGATTTCAACGATCTAAAATGCTTAAAATGTTATTTTAGAAAAACACCCCCTTTTTGATTTAACGCGTTTTCCGAAAAAAGATAAAACGAGAAATTTTTATTATTCTTTTTTTTTATTTATTGTTCATTTGAACGATTTCCCATCAAAATGTTTAAAATTTAAAAAAACCCCGGTTTTAGTTTTTAACCGTTTTTTTTAACGCAAAAACAGATAAAAAGTTTTTATTATTGTTTTTTTTTTTAGATCTAGGGGAAAAATTTAAAAAAAGCTTAAAATTAATTTTAGCAAAAAGCAAAAGGTTTAACTTTTTAAAA
>NW_027048641.1:0-8425 GCF_025399875.1 Dalotia coriaria | reverse complement strand
TCCCTTTTTTTGGGAAATCGTTCAAATAGACGCAATTTAATAAAACGAATAATAAAAATTTCGTCGTTTTATGTTTTTTACGCTTTAAAAAACGCAGATTGCTCAAAACGTTCTGTTTTGCTAAAAAAAGCATTTTCAAGCATTTTAGACGTTGAAATCGTTCAAATAGAAGCAATATTAATAAAACGAAAAATAAAAATTTGTCGTTTTTATTGTTTTACGTTAAAACGCAGATTAAAGCTCAAGACGTGCTGTTTTTCTAAAATAAGCTTTTCGCATTTTAGATCGTTAAAACTTCTGAGCAATAAAATAAAACGAATAAAAAAATTTTCTCTTTTTTATGCTGTTTTACGCGTTAAAACGCAGAAAAAAACCCTTCAAAAGGGCTGTTTTGCTAAAATAAGCTTTTTAAAGCATTTTAGATCGTTGAAACGTTCAAATAGACGCAATATTGATAAAAACGAATAAAAAAAATTTCGTCGTTTTTGCTTTTTTACGCGTTAAAACGCAGATTAAAGCTAAAACGTGCTTTTTTCTAAAATAAATTTTCAAGCATTTTAAATCGTTGAAGTCGTTCAAATGAAAAAAAAAAAAAAAAACGAATAATAAAAAATTCGTCGTTTTATGCTGTTTTACGCTTTAAAAACGCAGATTAAAGCTCAAAACGGTTTTTTGCAAAAATAAGCATTTTCAAGTTTTTTAGATCGTGAAATCGTTCAAATAGACGCAATAAAAAAAAAAACGAATAATAAAATTTCGTCGTTTTATGCTGTTTTACGCGTTAAAACGCAGAAAAAAACTAAAAACGTGCTGTTTTGCTAAAATAAGCATTTTCAAGCATTTTAGATCGTTGAAATCGTTCAAAAGACGAAAAAAATAAAAACGAATAAAAAAATTTGCGTTTTTTTTTTTACGCGTTAAAACGCAGAATAAAGCTCAAACGTGCTGTTTTGCTAAAAAAAGCATTTTAAAGCATTTTAGATCGTTGAAATCGTTCAAATAGACGCAATATTAATAAAAACGAAAAAAAAAATTCGTCTTTTTTAGTGTTTTACGCGTTAAAACGCAATTAAATAAAACGGCTGTTTTTTGCTAAAATAACATTTTCAAGTTTTTTAGATCGTTAACGTTCAAATGGGGCAATTTTAAAAAAAACGAATAAAAAAAATTTCGTCTTTTTTAGTGTTTTACGCTTTAAAAAACGCAGTTTAAAAACTAAAAAGGGCTTTTTTTGCAAAAAAAAGTTTTTTCCCTTTTTTTAGATCGTTGAAATCTTTAAATAGAAGCAATATTAATAAAACGAATAAAAAAAATTCGTCATTTTATGCTTTTTTAGGGTTAAAACGCAGTTTAAAAAGCTCAAACGTGCTTTTTTGCTAAAATAAGATTTCGCTTTTTAGATCGTTGAAATCGTTCAAAAGACGAATATTAAAAAAAAACGAATAAAAAAAAATTCGTCGATGCGTTTTACGCTTTAAAAACGCAATTAAAGCTAAAAAGGGCTGTTTTGCTAAAATAACATTTTCAAGCTTTTTTGATCGTTAAATCGCCCAAATAGACCAATATTAAAAAAAAACGAATAATAAAAATTCGTCTTTTTTTATGTTTTTTACGCGTTAAAAGCAGATTTAACTAAAAACGTGCTTTTTTGCTAAAATAAGCATTTTCAACATTTTAGATCGTTGAAATCGTTCAAAATAGAAGCAATATTAAAAAAAAAACGAATAATAAAAATTCCCTGTCGTTTTATGCTGTTTTACGCGTTAAAACGCAGGTGATTAAAGTTCGCCAAAACGTGCTGGTTTTGCTAAAATAAGCATTTTCAAGCATTTTAGATCAAGTTGAAATCATTCAAATAGACGCAATATTATTAATAAAAACGAATAATAAAAATTGCCGCGCTGTTTTACGAGTTAAAAACGCAGATTAAAGCCTCGGTAAACGTGCTGTTTTGCTAAAATAAGCATTTTCGCTATTTTAGATCGCTGAAATCGTTTAAATAGAAGCAATATTAATAAAAAAACGAATAATAAAATTCGTCATTTTTATGTTCTTACGGGCAAGTTATTAAAACGCAGATTAAAGCTCAAAACGTGCTGTTTTGCTAAAATAAGCATTTTCTGCCATTTTAGATCGTTGAAATCGCTTAAATAGACGCAATATTAATAATAAAAACGAATAATAAAAAATTTCGTCGTTTTATGTTGTTTTACGCGCTAAACGCAGAATAAAGCCTCAAAACGTGCTGTTTTGCTAAAATAAGCATTTTCAAGCATTTTAGATCGTTGAAATCGTTCAAATAGAAGCAATATTAATAAAAACGAATAATAAAAATTCGTCGTTTTTATGCTGTTTACGTTAAAACGCAGACAAACGTGCTGTTTTGCTAAAATACATTTTCAAGCATTTTAGATCGCTGAAATCACCGTCAAACAGACGCAATGTGCAATATTAATAAACGAACAATAAAAAGTAAATTCGTCGTTTTGTTTTACGCGTTAAAACGCAGATTAAAAGCTCTCAAAACGTGCTGTTTTGCTTAAAATAAGCATTTTCAAGCATTTTAGATCGTTGAAATCGTTCAAATAGAAGCAATATTAATAAAAACGAATAATAAAAATTACCGTTTTATGCTGTTTTACGAGTTAAAATCTAGATTAAAGCTCAAACGTGCTGTTTCGTTAAAATAAGTATTTTCAAGCATTTTTAGATCGTTGAAACTGTTCTCAAAATAGAAGTACATATTAATAAAAAACGAATAATGTAAAAAAATTCGCTGTCGTTTTATGATGTTTTACGCATTAAAACGCAGACAGCCTCAAAACGCGCCGTTTTGCTAAAATAAGCATTTCAAGCATTTTAGATCGTTGAAAATCAAGTTCAAAATAGAAGCAATATTAATAAAAAACGAATAATAAAAAATTCGTCGTTTTATGTTGCTCTTTACGCGTTAAAACGCAGAATAAAGCTCAAAACGTGCTGTTTTGCTAAAACAAGCATTTTCAAGCATTTTAGATCGTTGAACCGTTCAAATAGAAGCAATATTAATAAAAACGAATACTGTACCCGTCGTTTTATAAGCGTTTTACGCGTTAAACGCAGAATAAAGCTCAAAACGTGCTGTTTTGCTAAAATAAGCATTTTCAAGCATTTTAGATCGTTGAAATCGTCTCAAATAGAAGCAACATTAATAAAAACGGAATAATAAAAATTCGTCGTTTTTATGCTGTTTTACGCTGCTAAAACGCGCAGATTAAAAGCTCAAAAACGTGCTGTTTTGCTAAAATAAGCATTTTCAAGCATTTAGATCGTTGAAATCGTTCAAATAGACGCAATATTAATAAAAACGAATAATAAAAAATTTCGTCGTTTTATGCTGTTTTACGCGTTAAAACGCAGATTAAAGCTCTCAAAACGTGCTGTTTTGCTAAACAAGCATTTTCAAGCATTTTAGATCGTTGAAATCGTTCAAATAGAAGCAATATTAATAAAAAACGAATAATAAAAATGCGTCGTTTTATGCTGTTTTACGTTGTAAACGCAGATTAAAGCTCAAACGCTGTTTTGCTAAAATAAGCATTTTCAAGCATTTTAGATCGTTGAAATCGTTAAAATAGACGCAAATAAAAATAAAAACGAATAATAAAAATTTCTGTCGTTTTTATGTTGTTTTACGCGTTAAAACGCAGAATAAAGCTCAAAACGTGCTGTTTTGCTAAAATAAGCATTTTCAAACATTTTAGATCGTTGAAATCGTTCAAATAGAAGTACATTAATAAAAAACGCATACGTAACGCCGTTTTATAAGTTGCTTTACGCTAAACGCAGATTAAAGCTCAAACGTGCTGTTTTGCTGCTAAAATAAGCATTTTCAAGACGATCGCTGAAATCGTTCAAATAGACGCAATATTAATAAAACGAATAATAAAATGCCGTTTTATGTTGTTTTACGCGTTAAAACGCAGATTAAAGCTCAAAACGTGCTGTTTTGCTGCAAAATAAGTATTTCAAGCATTTTTGATCGTTGAAATCGTTCAAATAGAAGCAATATTAATAAAACGAATAATAAAAATCTTTCGTCGTTTTTATGTTGTTTCTACGCGTTAAAACGCATTGTGCTCAAACGTGCTGTTTTGCTAAATAAGCGATTTTCAAGCATTTTGATCGTTGAAATCGTTCAAATAGACGCACACATTAATAAAACAGAATAATACAAAATTCGTCGTTTTATGCTGTTTTACGCGTTAAACGTGATTAAAGCTCAAAACGTGCTGTTTTGATAAAATAAGCATTTTCAAGCATTTAGATCGTTGAAATCGTCTCAAATAGACGCAATAAAAAATAAAACGAATAATAAAAATTTCGTCGTTTTGGCGTTGTTTTACGCGTTAAAACGCAGAAAAGCTCAAAACGTGCTGTTTTGCTAAAATAAGCATTTTCAAAACATTTTAGATCGTTGAAATCGTTCAAATAGTAGCTGTAATATTAATAAAAACGAATAATAAAAATCTGGCTGTTTTTATGCTGTTTTACGCGTTAAACGCAGATTAAAGCTCAAAACGTGCTGTTTTGCTGTATCAAGCATTTCAAGCATTTTAGATCGTTGTTCGCCCAAATAGACGCACATTAATAAAACGAATAATAAAATTCGTCGCTTTTATGATGTTTTACGCATTAAACGCAGATTAAAAGCTCAAAACGTGCTGTTTTGCTGCGTCAAGCATTTTCAAGCATTTGTAGATCGTTGAAATCGTTCAAATAGAAGCAATATTAATAAAAACGAATAATAAATTCGTCGTTTTATGTTGTTTTACGCGTTAAAACGCAGAATAAAAGCTCAAACGTGTTGTTTTGCTAAAATAAGCATTTTCAAGCATTTTAGATCGTTGAACTGTTCAAATAGAAGCCAATATTACTAAAAACGAATAATAAAAATTCGTTTATGCTGTTTTACGCGTTAAACGCAGAACAAAGCTCAAAATCGTGCTGTTTTGCTAAATAAGCATTTTCAAGCATTTTAGATCGTTGAAATTGTTCAAATAGAAGCAACATTACAAAACGAATAATAAAAATTCGTCGTTTTATGCGCTGTTTTACGCGTTAAAACGCAGATTAAAGCTCAAAACGCTGTTTTGCTAAAATAAGCATTTTCAAGCATTTTAGATCGTTGAAATCGTTCAAATAGACGCAATATTAATAAAAAAACGAATAATAAAAATTTCGTCGTTTTATGTTGTTTTACGCGTTAAAACGGCAGATTAAAGCCTTCAAACGTGCTGTTTGCTGCTAAAAATAAGTATTTTCGCTATTTTGTGATCGTTGAACCGTTCCAAATAGAAGCACATAATAAAACGAATAATAAAAATTCGTCGTTTTATGCTGTTTTACGCGTTAAAACGCAGATTTAAAAGCTCAAACGTGCTGTTTTTGCTAAAATAAGCATTTTCAAGCATTTTTGTGATCGTTGAAATCGTTAAATAGACGCAATAAAAATAAAAACGAATAATAAAAATTTCGTCGTTTTTATAAGCGTTTTACGCGTTAAAACGCAGAATAAAGCTCAAAACGTGCTATATGTTTTGCTAAAATAAGCATTTTCAAACATTTTAGATCGCTGGAAACTCGCCCAAACAGAAGCAATATTAATAAAAACGCATAATAAAAAAAATTCGCCGTTTTATGCTGTTTTACGCGTTAAAAACGCAGATTAAAAGCTCAAAAACGTGCTGTTTTGCTAAAAATAAGCATTTCGTTACCAGATCGCTGAAATCGTTCAAATAGACGCAATGTTACTAATAAAACGAATAATAAAAATTCCTGTCGTTTTATGCTGTTTTACGCGTTAAAACGCAGATTAAAGCCTGCAAAACGCTGTTTTGCTAAAAATAAGCATTTCAAGCATTTTAGATCGTTGAAATCGCTTAAATAGACGTGCAATATTAATAAAAAAACGAATAATAAAATTCTGCCGTTTTTATGCTGTTTTACGCGCTAAAACGCAGAACAAAGCTCAAAACGTGCTGTTTTGCTTAAAATAAGCATTTTTCGCTACTTTTGACGCGAAATTGTTCAAATAGAAGCAATATTAATAAAAACGAATAATACAAAATTCGTCGTTTTATGTTGCTCTTTACGCGTTAAAACGCAGATTAAAGCTCTCAAAACGTGCTGTTTTGCTACAAATAAGCATTTTCAAGCATTTTAGATCGCTGGAAATCGTTCAAATAGACGCGCAATATTAATAAAAACGAATAATGTAAATCGTCGTTTTTATGCTGTTTTACGCGTTAAACGCAGATTAAAAGCTCAAACGTGCTGTTTTGCTAAAATAAGCATTTTCACATTTTATCGTTGAAATCGTTCAAATAGAAGCCAATATTTTCAATAAAACGAATAATAAAAAATTCGCCGTTTTTATGCTGTTTTACGAGTTAAACGCAGATTAAAGCTCAAAAACGCTGTTTCGTTATTAAAAATAAGTATTTCAAGCATTTTAGGATCGCTGAACTGTTCAAATAGAAGCAATATTAATAAAAACGAATAATAAAAAATCTGTCGCTTTTATGATGTTTTTTACGCATTAAAACGCAGATTAAAGCTCAAAACGTGCTGTTTTGCTAAAAATAAGCATTTTCAAGCATTTTAGATCGTTGAAATCGTTCAAATAGAAGTTAACATTAATAAAAAACGTAAATAATGTAAATCTGTCGTTTTATGTTGTTTACGCGTTAAACGCAGAATAAAGCTCAAACGTGCTGTTTTGCTAAAACAAGCATTTCAAGCATTTTAGATCGCTGGAAATCGTTCAACAGAAGCAAATATTAATAAAAAAACGAATAATAAAAATTCGCTGTTTTTATGCTGTTTTACGCGTTAAAACGCGGGTGAATAAAGCTCAAAACGTGCTGTTTTGCTAAAAATAAGCATTTTCAAGCATTTTAGATCGTTGAAATCGTCTCAAATAGACGCAATATTAAAAAAAAACGAATAATAAAAATTTCGTCGTTTTATGCTGTTTTACGCTTTAAAAACGCAGAAAAAAACTAAAAAAACGTCCCCTGTTTTGCTAAAAAAAAAAAGCATTTTCAAGCATTTTAGATCTTTGGGAAATCGTTCAAATAGAAGCAATATTAAAAAAAAACGAATAATAAAAAATTCGTCTTTTTTTATCCCGTTTTACGCTTTAAAAACCAGATTAAAGCTCAAAACGTGCTGTTTTGCTAAAAAAAAAGCATTTTCAAGAAAATTTTAGATCTTTTGAAATCGTTTAAATAGAAGCAATATTAAAAAAAACGAATAAAAAAAAATTCGTCTTTTTTATGCTGTTTTACGCTTTAAAAACGAAAGTTTAAAAAGCTAAAAACGTGCTTTTTTTCCCTTTAAAATGAGCATTTTCAAGCATTTTAGATCTTTGGGAAACCCCGCTCAAATAGACGCAATATTAAAAAAAAACGAATAATAAAATTTCGTCTTTTTTTTATGCTTTTTTACGCGCAAAAAACGCAGAAAAAAAACTAAAAAACGTGCTGTTTTGCTAAAAAAAGTTTTTTAAGCATTTTAGACGTTGAAATCGTTCAAATAGAAGAATATTAATAAAAACGAATAATAAAAAATTCGTCGTTTTTTTAAGCGTTTTAGGGGTTAAAACGCAGTTTTAAAGCTCAAAACGTGTTGTTTTGCTTAAAGCATTTTCGCTTTTAGATCGTTAAAATGTTCAAATAGACGCAATATTAATAAAAACGAAAAAAAAATTCGTCTTTTTTATGCTTTTTTACGCTTTAAAAACGAAGAATTAAAGCTAAAAACGTGCTGTTTTGCTAAAATAAGCTTTTTTAAAACTTTTTTTAGATCGTTGAAATCGTTCAAATGAAAATTTATTAATAAAAACGAATAAAAAAAAATTCGTCGTTTTATGCTGTTTTCCCGCGTTATAACGCAGATTAACGCTCAAAATGCTGTTTTTGCAAAAAATAAGCATTTTCAAGCATTTTAGATCGTTGAAACCCGTTCAAATATACGAAATTTAAAAATAAAAACGAATAAAAAAAATTTCGTCGTTTTTATGCTTTTTTTTTACGCGTTAAAACGCAGTTTAAAAAGTTTTAAAAACGTGCTTTTTTTGCTAAAATAAGCATTTTCAAGCTTTTTTAAATCGTTGAAACCGTTCAAATAGACGCAATATTTTTAAAAAACGAATAAAAAAAAATTTGGTCTTTTTTATGTTTTACGCTTTAAAAAACGCAGTTTAAAAAGCTCAAAACGTGTTTTTTTCCCCAAAAATCATTTTCAAGCATTTTTGATCGGGGAAAACCGTTCAAATAGAAGCAATATTAAAAAAAAACGAATAAAAAAAATTCGTCTTTTTTCTGCTGTTTTACGCTTTAAAAACGCAGTTTAAAAACTCAAAACGGCTTTTTTGCTAAAA
>NW_027048640.1:0-8430 GCF_025399875.1 Dalotia coriaria | reverse complement strand
AAAAATTTTCGTTTTTCGTTTTATGCTGTTTACGTTAAAAACGCAGATTAAACCCCGTGCTGTTTTGCTAAAAAACATTTTAGATCGTTGAAATCGTTCAAATAGACGCAATATTATTAAAACGAATAATAAAAATTTCGTCGTTTTATGCTGTTTTACGCGTTAAACCCAGATTAAAAGCTCAAAACGTGCTGTTTTGCAAATAAGCATTTTCAAGCATTTTAATCGTTGAAATCGTTTAAATAGAACAATATTAATAAAAAGATAATAAAAATTCGTCTTTTTTTATGCTGTTTTACGCTTTAAAAACGCAGATTAAAGCTCAAAACGTGCTGTTTTGCTAAAATAAGCATTTTCAAGCATTTTAGATCGTTGAAATCGTTAAATAGAAGCAATATTAATAAAACGAATAATAAAAATTCGTCGTTTTATGTTTGTTTACGCGTTAAAACGCAGATTAAAGCTCAAAACGTGCTGTTTTGCAAAAATAAGCATTTTCAAGCATTTTAGATCGTTGAAATCGTTCAAATAGACGCAATATTAAAAAAAACAAATAATAAAAATTCGTCTTTTTTATGCTGTTTTACGCGTTAAAAGGCAGATTAAAGATCAAAACGTGCTGTTTTGCTAAAATAAGCGTTTTCAAGCATTTTAGATCGTTGAAATCGTTCAAATAAAAGCAATATTAAAAAACGAATAAAAAAAAATTCGTCGTTTTTATGCTGTTTTACGCGTTAAAACGCAGATTAAAAGTAAAAAAACGTGCTGTTTTGCTAAAATAAGCATTTTCAAGCATTTTAGATCGTTGAAATCGTTCAAATAGAACAATATTAATAAAAACGAATAATAAAAATTCGTCGTTTTTTATGCTGTTTTACGCGTTAAAACGCAGATTAAAGCTCAAAACGTGCTTTTTTTGCTAAAATAAGCATTTTCAAAGCATTTTAGATCGTTGAAATCGTTCAAATAGGTGCAATATTAATAAAAACAAATATAAAAATTTCGTCGTTTTATGCTGTTTTACGCGTTAAAACGCAGATTAAAAGCTCAAAACGTGCTGTTTTGCTAAAATAAGCTTTTTCAAGCATTTTAGATCGTTGAAATCGTTCAAATAGAAGCAATATTAATAAAAACGAATAATAAAAATTCGTCGTTTTATGCTGTTTTCGCGTTAAAACGCAGATTAAAGCTCAAAACGTGCTGTTTTTGCTAAAAAAGCATTTTCAAGCATTTTAGATCGTTGAAATCGTTCAAATAGACGCATTAAAAATAAAAACGAATAACAAAAATTTCGTCGTTTTATGCTGTTTTTTACGCGTTAAAACGCTGATTAAAAGTTCAAAACGTTTGTTTTGCTAAAATAAGCATTTTCAAGCATTTTTAGATCGTTGAAATCGTTCAAATAGACGCAATATTAATAAAAACGAATAAAAAAAATTTCGTCGTTTTATGCTGTTTTACGCGTTAAAACGCAGATTAAAGCTCAAACGATGTTTTTTGCTAAAATAAGCATTTTCAAGCATTTTAGATCGTTGAAATCGTTTAAATAGAAGCAATATTAATAAAAACGAATAATAAAATTCGTCATTTTATGCTGTTTTACGCGTTAAAACGCAGATTAAAACCAAAACGTGCTGTTTTGCTAAAATAAGCATTTTCAAGCATTTTAGATCGTTGAAATCGTTCAAATAGAAGCAATATTAATAAAAACGAATAATAAAAATTCGTCGTTTTATGCTGTTTACGCTTAAAACGCAGATTAAAGCTCAAAAGGGCTGTTTTGCTAAAATAAGCATTTTCAAGCATTTTAGATCTTTGAAATCGTTCAAATAGACGCAATAAAAATAAAAACGAATAATAAAAATTTCCGTCGTTTTTATGCTGTTTTACGCGTTAAAACGCAGAAAAAAACTCAAAACGTGCTGTTCTGCTAAAATAAGCATTTTCAAGCTTTTTTAGATCGTTGAAATCGTTCAAATGCGCAATATTAAAAAAAAACGAATAATAAAAATTTCGTCTTTTTTATGCTTTTTTACGCGTTAAAACGCAGATTAAAACTCAAAACGTGCTGTTTTGCTAAAATAAGCATTTTCAAGCATTTTAGATCGTTGAAATCGTTCAAATAGAAGCAATATTAATAAAAACGAATAATAAAATTCGTCGTTTTATGCTGTTTTACGCGTTAAACGCAGATTAAAAGCTCAAAACGTGCTGTTTGCTAAAATAAGCATTTTCAAGCATTTTAGATCGTTGAAATCGTTCAAATAGACGCAATAAAATAAAAACGACGAATAATAAAAATTTTCGTCGTTTTATGCTGCTGCCGTTAAAACGCCAGATTAAAATAAAACGTGCTGTTTTGCTAAAATAAGCATTTTCAAGCATTTTTAGATCGTTGAAATCACGTTCAAATAGAAGCAATATTAATAAAAAGAAGCAGATAATAAAATTCACGTAAGTTTTTTATGCTGTTTTACGCGTTAAAACGCAGATTAAAGCAAAACGTGCTGTTTTGCTAAAATAAGCATTTTTCAAGCATTTTAGATCGTTGAAATCGTTCCAAATAGACGCAATATTAATAAAAAACGAATATTAAAAATTTCGTCGTTTTATGCTGTTTTACGCGTTAAAACGCGGTGCAAGTTCAAACGTGCTGTTTTGCTAAAATAAAGCGTTTTCAAGCATTTTAGATCGTTGAAAAGTTCAAATGGGCATATTAATAAAAACGAATAATAAAAATTTCGTCGTTTTATGATGTTTACGCGTTAAAACGCAGATTAAAGCTCAAAACGTGCTGTTTTGCTAAAATAAGCATTTTTCAAGCATTTTTAGATCGTTGAAATCCTCGTTCAAATAGACGCATTAAAAATAAAACGAATAATAAAAATTTCGTCGTTTTTATGCTGTTTTACGCGTTAAAACGCTGATTAAAGTTCAAAACGTGTTGTTTTGCTAAAATAAGCATTTTCAAGCATTTTAGATCGTTGAAATCACGTTCAAATAGACGCAATATTAATAAAACGAATAATAAAAATTTCGTCGTTTTTTATGCTGTTTTTACGCGGGTAAAACGCAGAATAAAGCTAAAAACGTGCTGTTCTGCTAAAATAAGCATTTTCAAGCATTTTAGATCGTTGAAATCGTTCAAATAGACGCAATATTAATAAAAACGAATAAAAACGTCGTTTTTATGCTGTTTTACGCGTTAAAACGCAGTTTAAAAAGCTCAAAACGCTGTTTTGCAAAAATAAGCATTTTCAAGCATTTTAGATCGTTGAAATCGTTCAAATAGAAGCAATATTAAAAAAACGAATAATAAAAATTTCGTCGTTTTATGCTTTTTTACGCTTTAAAAACGCAGATTAAAGCTCGAAACGTGCTGTTTTGCTAAAATAAGCATTTTCAAGCATTTTAGATCGTTGAAATCGTTCAAATAGACGCAATATTAATAAAAAACGGAATAATAAAAATCGTCGTTTTTATGCTGTTTTACGCGTTAAAACGCAGATTATACCCTCAAAACGTGCTGTTTTGCTAAAATAAGCATTTTCAAGCATTTTAGATCGTTGAAATCGTTCAAATAGAAGCAATATTAATAAAAACGAATAAAAAAAAATTCGTCGTTTTATGCTGACGCGTTAAAACGCAGGTTAAAGCTCAAAACGTGCTTTTTTTGCTAAAATAAGCATTTCAGCATTTTAGATCGTTGGAAATCGTTCAAATAGACGCAATATTAAAAAAAAACGAATAAAAAAATTTCGTCGTTTTATGCTGTTTTACGCGTTAAACGCAGATTAAAGCTCAAAACGTGCTGTTTTGCTAAAATAAGCATTTTTAAGCATTTTAGATCGTTGAAATCGTTTAAATAGAAGCAATATTAATAAAAACGAATAATAAAAATTCGTTTTTATGCTGTTTTACGCGTTAAACGCAGATTAAAGCTCAAAACGTGCTGTTTTGCTAAAATAAGCATTTTCAAGCATTTTAGATCGTTGAAATCGTTCAAATAGAACAATATTAAAAAAAAACGAATAATAAAAATTCGTCCGTTTTATGCTTTTTTACGCTTAAAACGCAGATTAAAGCTCGAAACGTGCTGTTTTGCTAAAATAAGCATTTTCAAGCATTTTAGATCGTTGAAATCGTTCAAATAGACGCAATAAAATAAAAACGAATAATAAAATTTCGTCGTTTTATGTTGTTTTACGCTTAAAACGCAGAATAAAGCTCAAAACGTGCTGTTTTGCTGAAATAAGCATTTTCAAGCATTTTAGATTGTTGAAATCGTTCAAATAGACGCAAATTAATAAAAACGAAAATAAAAATTTCGTCCGTTTTATGCTGTTTTACGCGTTAAAACGCAGATTAAAGCTCAAAACGTGCTGTTTTGCTAAAATAAGCATTTTCAAGCATTTTAGATCGTTGAAATCGTTTAAATAGAAGCAATATTAATAAAAACGAATAATAAAAATTCGTCATTTTATGCTGTTTTACGCGTTAAAACGCAGATTAAAGCTCAAAACGTGCAGTTTTGCTAAAATAAGCTTTTTCCCGGCATTTTAGATCGTTGAAATCATTCAAATAGAAGCAATATTAATAAAACGAATAACAAATAATTCGTCGTTTTTATTGTTTTACGCGTTAAAACGCAGTTTAAAAGGGGCCTCAAAACATGCTGTTTTGCTATAATAAGCATTTCAAACATTTTAGATCGTTGAAATCGTTCAAATGGGGCGCAATAAAAATAAAAACGAATAATAAAAATTTCGTCGTTTTATGCTGTTTTACGCGTTAAAACGCAGAATAAACTCAAAACGTGCTGTTTTGCTAAAATAAGCATTTTCAAGCATTTTAGATCGTTGAAATCGTTCAAATAGACGCAATATTAATAAAAACGAATAATAAAATTTCGTCGTTTTTATGCTGTTTTACGCTTTAAAAAACGCAGATTAAAGCTAAAAACGTGCTGTTTTGCTAAAATAAGCATTTTCAAGCATTTTAGATCGTTGAAATCGTTTAAATAGAAGCAATATTAAAAAAAACGAATAATAAAAATTCGTCATTTTATGCTGTTTACGCGTTAAAACGCAGATTAAAGCTCAAAACGTGCTGTTTTGCTAAAATAAGCATTTTCAAGCATTTTAGATCGTTGAAATCGTTTAAATAGAAGCAATATTAATAAAAACGAATAATAAAAATTCGTCATTTTATGCTGTTTTTACGCGTTAAAACGCAGATTAAAGCTCAAAACGTGCTGTTTTGCTAAAATAAGCATTTTCAAGCATTTTAGATCGTTGAAATCGTTTAAAATAGAAGCAATATTAAAAAAAAACAATAAAAAAAAAATTCGTCTTTTTTATGTTGTTTTTCGCTTTAAAACGCAGTTTAAAAACTAAAAACGATGCTTTTTTTGTTTTAAAATAAGCTTTTTCAAGCTTTTTTAATCTTTGAAACCCGTTAAAAAGGCAATATTAATAAAAACGAATAAAAAAAAAATCGTCTTTTTTTATGCTGTTTTACCTTTTTAAAAACGCAGATTAAACTCAAAACGTGCTTTTTTTGCTAAAATAAGCATTTTAAAAAGGCTTTTTTAACCCGTTGAAACCCGTTCAAATGGCGCAATATTAAAAAAAACGAATAAAAAAAAATCTTCGCCCATTTTTATGCTTTTTTTACGCGTTAAAACGCAGTTTAAAAGCTCAAAACGTGCTGTTTTGTTTAAAAAAAAAGCATTTTCAAGCTTTTTTAGATCGGGGGGAAATCGTTAAAAATAGAAGCAATATTAAAAAAAAAGGGAATAAAAAAAAATTCGTCGTTTTATGCTTTTTTTACGCGTTAAAACGATTAAAGCTCAAAACGTGCGTTTTTGCTAAAAAAAAGCATTTTCAAGCATTTTAGACCCGTTGAAATCGTTCAAATGGACGCAAAAATTAAAAAAAACGAAAAAAAAAAAAATTTCGTCTTTTTTTATGCTTTTTTACGCGTTAAAACGCAGATTAAAGAAAAAACGTGCTGTTTTGCTAAAAAAAACATTTTAAAGCATTTTAGATCTTTGAAATCGTTCAAATAGAAGAAATATTAATAAAACAATAATAAAAATTCGTCTTTTTTTATGTTTTGTTTTACGCTTTAAAAACGCAGATTAAAGCTCAAAACGTGCTGTTTTGCTAAAATAAGCATTTTCAAGCATTTTAGATCGTTGAAATCGTTCAAATAGACGCAATAAAATAAAATCGATTAATAAAAAATTTCGTATTTTTTTATGCTTTTTTTACGCGTTAAAACGCAGAAAAAAAACTCAAAACGTGCTGTTCTGCTAAAATAAGCATTTTAAAGCTTTTTAGATCTTTGGGAAATCGTTTCAAATAGACCCAAATATTAAAAAAAACGAATAATAAAAATTTCGTCTTTTTTTAGCTGTTTACGCGAAAACGCAGATTAAAGCTAAAAACGTGCTGTTTTGCTAAAATAAGCTTTTTCCGGCTTTTTTAAGACCCTTTGGGGAAACCCGTTCAAATAAAAACAATAAATAAAAACGAATAAAAAAAATTTTGTCGTTTTTGCTGTTTTGGGGGTTTAAAACCCCAGTTTAAAAACTCAAAACGTGCTGTTTTGCTAAAATAAAAGCTTTTTTCAAGCATTTTAGATCTTTGGGAAATCGTTCAAATAGACGCAATATTAAAAAAAAACAAAATAATAAAAATTTCGTCTTTTTTTATGCTGTTTTACGCGTTAAAACGCAGATTAAAGCTCAAAACGTGCTGTTTTGCTAAAAAAAGCATTTTCAAGCATTTTAGATCGTTGAAATCGTTTAAATAGAAGCAATATTAATAAAACAAAATAAAAAAAAATTCGTCATTTTATGCTTTTTTTACGCGTTAAAACGCAGATTAAAACTCAAAAGTGCTTTTTTTGCTAAAATAAGCTTTTTTAAAAGCATTTTAGATCGTTGAAATCGTTCAAATAAACAATATTAAAAAAAAAGGGAATAAAAAAAAATTCGCCCGTTTTTATGCTGTTTTTACGCTTTAAAAACGCAGATTAAAGCTCAAAACGTGCTTTTTTTTGCTTAAATAAGCTTTTTTCAAGCATTTTAGATCGTTGAAATCGTTCAAATAGGCAATATTAAAAAACGAATAAAAAAAAATTTCGTCTTTTTAATTTTTTTTACGCTTTAAAAAACGCAGTTAAAAACCCAAAAACCCGTGCTGTTTTGCTAAAATAAGCATTTTCAAAAAATTTTAGATCGTTTGAAATCTTTCCCTAAACAATATTAATAAAAACGAATAAAAAAAATTCGTCGTTTTATGCTTTTTTACGCTTTAAAAAAGCAGATTAAAGCTCAAAACGTGCTTTTTTTGCTAAAAAAAACATTTTCAAGCATTTTAGATCGTTGAAATCTTTTTAAATAGAAGCAATATTAAAAAAAACAATAATAAAAATTCGTCATTTTTATGCTGTTTTACGCTTTAAAAAAACCCCAGATTAAAGCTCAAAACGTGCTGTTTTGCTAAAAAAAAACAATTTTCAAGCATTTTAGATCTTTGGGGAAATCGTTAAAAATAGACGCTTTAAAAAAATAAAAACGAATAATAAAAATTTTCTTTTTTTATGCTTTTTTACGCGTTAAAACGCAGTTAAAGTTCAAAACGTGTTGTTATGCTAAAATAAGCTTTTTTCAAAGCATTTTAGATCGTTGAAATCGTTCAAATAGACGCAATATTAATAAAAACAAAATAATAAAAATTTCGTCTTTTTTTATGCTTTTTTTCGGGGTTAAAAAGCAGATTAAAGTTTTAAAAAACGTGCTTTTTTTGTTTAAAAAAACTTTTCAACATTTTAGATCGTTGAAATCTTTTTAAATAGAAGCAATATTAAAAAAAACGAATAAAAAAAAATTCGTCTTTTTATGCTTTTTTACGGGGTTAAAACGCAGATTAAAGCTCAAAACGTGCTGTTTTGCTAAAATAAGCTTTTTCAAGCATTTTAGATCGTTGAAATCGTTCAAATAGACGCAATAAAAAAAAAAACAAATTAAAAAAAAATTTCGTCGTTTTATGCTGTTTTACGCGTTAAAACGCGAATAAAACTAAAAACGTGCTGTTCTGCTAAAATGGCATTTTCAAGCTTTTTTAGATCGTTGAAATCGTTAAAATAGACGCAATATTAAAAAAAAAGAAATAATAAAAATTTCGTCTTTTTTTAAGTTTTGTTTTACGTTAAAAACGCAGATTAAAACTCAAAACGTGCTGTTTTGCTAAAAATAAGCTTTTTCAAGCATTTTAGATCTTTTGAAATCTTTCCCAAATAGAAGCAATATTAATAAAAAAAATAATAAAAATTCGTCTTTTTTTTAGCTTTTTACGCGTTAAAACGCAGTTTAAAAACTAAAAACGTGCTGTTTTGTAAAAAAAAACTTTTTTCAACCCA
>NW_027048639.1:0-8432 GCF_025399875.1 Dalotia coriaria | reverse complement strand
TTTTAGCTTTTTTGCTGCCGAAAAAAACTCAAAACGTGCTGTTTTCCCAAAAAAAAAGCTTTTTCCCAAAAGGAAGATCGTTGAAATCGGTCAAATAAAAACAATAAAAAAATAAAAACGAATAAAAAAAAATTCGCCCTTTTTTTTATGTTTTTACGGGGAAAACGCAGTTTAAAAACCAAAACGTGCTTTTTTGCTAAAAAAAAACATTTTCAAGGCCTTTTAGATCGTTGAAATCGTTCAAATAGACGCAATATTAAAAAAAACGAATAATGAAATTTCGTCGTTTTATGCTTTTTTTACGCTTTAAAAACCCGCAGTTTAAAAAACTAAAAAACGTGCTTTTTTTTTGCTAAAATAAGCTTTTTTCAAGCTTTTTTAAGATCGTTGAAATCGTTCAAATAAAAACAATATTAAAAAAAACGAATAAAAAAATTCGTCGTTTTTTATGCTTTTTTTTTCGGGGTTAAAACGCAGATTAAAATAAAACGTGTTTTTTAAAAATTAAGTTTTTAAACCCATTTTAGACCCGTTAAATCTTTTCAAATAGACGCAATATTAATAAAACGAATAAAAAAAATTTCGTCGTTTTTGCTGTTTTACGGGGTTAAAACGCTGTTTAAAAAGGCTAAAAACGTGCTTTTTTTGCTAAAATAAATTTTCAAACATTTTAGATCGTTGAAACCCGTTCAAATACCCCAAAAATTAATAAAAAGGGAATAATAAAAAATTTCGTCTTTTTTTACATGCTTTTTTTTACGCGTTAAAAGCAGTTTAAAAACTCAAAACGTGCTGTTTTGCTAAAAAAACATTTTCAAGCTTTTTTATTATCGTTAAAAATCGTTAAAAATAGAAGCAAAATTAAAAAAAACGAATAATAAAAAATTTCGTCGTTTTATGCTTTTTTTGGGGTTAAAACGCAAAATAAACTAAAAAGGGCTGTTTGCAAAAAAAAACATTTTCAAGCATTTTAGACGTTGGAAATTTTCAAAAGAGAATTTTAAAAAAACGAATAAAAAAAATTGTCGTTTTATGTTTTTTTTACGCGTTAAAACGCGTTAAACTCAAAAGGGGTTTTTTTTCCAAAAAAGCATTTTCGGGTTTTGGGATCGTTGAAATCGTTCAAATAGAAAATAAAATAAAAACGAAAAAAAAAAATTTGTCGTTTTATGCGTTTTCCGGTTAAAAACGCGATTGCTAAAAAGGGTTTTTTGCAAAAAAACTTTTTCAACTTTTTAGATCGTTGAAATCGTTCAAATAAAAGCAATAAATAAAACGAATAAAAAAAAATTTCTTTTATGCTGTTTTCGCGTTAAAACGCAGATTAAACTAAAAACGTGCTTTTTTAAAAATAACATTTTCAAGCTTTTTTTAATCGTTGAAATGTTCAAATGACAATATTAAAAAAACGAATAATACGTCGTTTTATGCTTTTTTAGGGTTAAAACGGTTTAAAAAGCTCAAAACGTGCGTTTTGCTAAAATAAGCTTTTTTCAAGCATTTTAGATCGTTGAAATCGTTCAAATAGACGCAATAATAAAAACGAATAATAAAAATTTCGTCGTTTTTATGCTGTTTTACGCGTTCAAACGCAGATTAAAGCTCAAAACGTGCTGTTTTGCTAAAATAAGCATTTTCAAGCATTTTTAGATCATTGAAATCGTTTCAAATAGAAGTAATATTAATAAAAACGGAATAATAAAAATTCGTCGTTTTATGCTGTTTTACGCGTTAAAACGCAGATTAAAACTCAAAACGTGCTGTTTTTGCTAAAATAAGCATTTTCAAGCATTTTTAGATCGTTGAAATCGTTCAAATAGAAGCAATAATAATAAAAACAGCGAATAATAAAAAATTCGTCGTTTTTATATGTTTACGCAATTAAACGCAGATTAAAAACTCAAAACGGCTGTTTTTGCTAAAATAACATTTTCAAGCATTTTAGATCGTTGAAAATCATTCAAATAGAAACAATATTAATAAAAACAGATAATAAAAATTCGTCGTTTTTATGCTGCTGTTTTACGCGTTAAAACGCAGATTAAAGCTCAAAAACGTGTATTTTGCTAAAATAAGCATTTTTAAGCATTTTAGATCGGTGAAATCGTTCAAATAGACGCAATAAAAATAAAAACGAATAATAAAAATTTCGTCGTGTTTATGCTGTTTTACGCGTTAAAACGCAGAATAAAACTCAAAACATTACTGTTTTGCTAAAATAAGCATTTTCAAGTATTTTAGATCGTTAAAATCGTTCAAATAGACGCAATATTAATAAAAACGAATAGTCAAAAAATCGTCGTTTTATGTTGTTTTACGCGTTAAAACGCAGATTAAAGCTCAAAACGTGCTGTTTTGCTAAAATAAGCATTTTCAAGCATTTTAGATCGTTGAAATTCGTCTAAATAGAAGCAATATTAATAAAAAAAAACGAATAATAAAAATTCGTCGTTTTTATGCTGTTTTACGCGCTAAAACGCAGATTGTGCTGAAACGTACTGTTTTGCTAAAAATAAGCATTTCAATCATTTTAGATCGTTGAAATCGTTCAACAGACGCAATATTAATAAAAAAACGAATAATAAAAATTTCGTCGTTTTTATGCTGTTTTACGCGTTAAAACGCAGATTAAAAGCTCAAACGTGCTGTTTTGCTAAAATAAGCATTTTCAAGCATTTTAGATCGTTGAAATCGTTCAAATAGAAGCAATATTAATAAAAACGAATAATAAAAAATTCGTCGTTTTATGCTGTTTACGCGTTAAAAACGCAGATAAAGCTCAAAACGCGTTTTGCCAAAATAAGCATTTTCTAGCATTTTAGATCGTTGGAAATCGTTCAAATAGCTAAATATTAATAAAACACAAAATTTCGTCGTTTTATGCTGTTTTACGCGATAAAACGCAGATTAAAGCTCAAAACGTAAAGTAATGGCTAAAATAAGCATTTTCAAGCATTTTATCGCTGAAATCAAAATAGAAGCAATATTAATAAAAACGAATAATAAAAAATTCGTCGTTTTATGCTGTTTTTACGTGTTAAAACGCAGATTAAAGCTCAAAACGTGCTGTTTTGCTAAAAATAAGCATTTTCGCCATTTTAGATCGTTGAAATCGTTAAAATAGAAGCTAAATATTAATAAAAAACGAATAATGTACCCGTCGTTTTTATGCTGTTTTACGTGTTAAAAACGCAGATTAAAAGCTCAAACGTGCTGTTTTGCTAAATAAGCATTTTCAAGCATTTTAGATCGCTGAAATCGTTCAAATAGACGCAATATTACCAAAAACGAATAATAAAAATTTCTGTCGTTTTTATGCTGTTTTACGCGTAAATACGCAGATTAAGCTCAAAACGTGCTGTTTGCTAAAATAAGCATTTTCTGCTATTTTAGATCGTTGAAATCGTTCAAATAGGAAGAAGATATACCGATGGCACTGGCAAAAATTTCGTCGTTTTTATGCTGTTTTACGCGTTAAACGCTGATTAAAGCTCAAACGCTGTTTTGCTAAAATAGGCATTTTCAAGCATTTTAGATCGCTGTTCGCCCAAATAGACGCAATATTAATAAAGAACGAATAATAAAAAATCTGTCTTTTTTTTTTGCTGTTTTACGCGTTAAAAACGCAGATTAAAGCTCAAAACGTGCTGTTTGCTAAAATAAGCATTTTCAATCATTTTAGATCGCTGAAATCGTTCAAATAGACGCATTATTAATAAAACGTAATAACAAAATTTCTGTCGTTTTATGTTGTTTTACGCGTTCAAACGCAGATTAAAGCTCAAAACGTGCTGTTTTGCTGCAAAATAAGCATTTTCAAGCATTTTTAGATCGTTGAAATCGTTCAAATAGAAGCAATATTAATAAAAAAACGAATAATAAAAATTCGTCGTTTTATAAAGCTGTTTAACGCGTTAAAACGCAGATTAGCTTCCAAAACGTGCTGTTTTGCTAAAATAAGCATTTTCAAGCATTTTAGATTGTTGAAACCGTTCAAATAGAAGCACAATAATAAAAAACGAATAATAAAAAATTCGTCGTTTTTATGCTGTTTTACGCGTTAAACGCAGATTAAAAGCTCTCAAAACGTACTGTTTTGCTAAAATAAGTATTTTCAAGCATTTTAGATCGTTGAAATCGTTCAAATAGAAGCAATATTAATAAAAAAACGAATAATAAAAATTCGTCGTTTTTATGCTGATTTACGCGTTAAAACGCATGATTACTCAAAACGTGCTGTTTGCTAAAATAAGCATTTTCAAGCATTTTAGATCGTTGAAATCGTTCAAATAGAAGCAATATTAATAAAAAACGAATAATAAAAATTCGTCGTTTTATGCTGTTTTACGCGTTAAAAACGCAGATTAAAAGCTCAAAACGTGCTGTTTTGCTAAAATAAGCATTTTCAAGCATTTTAGATCGTTGAAATCGTTCAAATAGAAGCAATATTAATAAAACGAATAATAAAATTCGTCGTTTTATGCTGTTTTACGCGTAAAACGCAGATTAAAAGCTCAAAACGTGCTGTTTTGCTAAAATAAGCATTTTCAAGCATTTTAGATCGTTGAAATCGTTCAAATAGAAGCAATATTAATAAAAACGAATAATAAAAAATTCGTCGTTTTTATGCTTTTTACGCGTAAAACGCAGATTAAAAGCTCAAAACGTGCTGTTTTGCTAAAATAAGCATTTTCAAGCATTTTAGATCGTTGAAATCGTTCAAATAGAACGCAATATTAATAAAAACGAATAATAAAAATTTCGTCGTTTTATGCTGTTTTACGCGTTAAAACGCAGATTAAAGCTCAAAACGTGCTGTTTTGCTAAAATAAGATTTTCAAGCATTTTAGATCGTTGAAATCGTTCAAATAGAAGCATATTAAATAAAACGAAAAAAAAGCGTTTTCATGCTGTTTTACGCGTTAAAACGCAGATTAAAGCTAAAACGTGCTGTTTTGCTAAATAAGTAATTTTCAAGCATTTTAGATCGTGAAATCGTTCGTAAATAGATGCATATTAATAAAAAACGAATAATAAAAGTTTCTTTATATGCTGTTTTACGCGTTCAAACGCAGATTAAAGCTCAAAACGGCTGTTTTGCTAAAATAAGCATTTTCAAGCATTTTAGATCGTTGAAATCGTTCAAATAGAAGCATTAATAAAACGAATAATAAAAATTCGTCGTTTTATGCTGTTTAACGCGTTAAAACGCAGATTAAAAGCTCAAAACGTCGTTTATAAAATAGATTTTCAAGCATTTTAGATCGTTGAAATCTGCTAAATAGAATTTACAATAATAAAACGAAATAAAATCTGCGTTTTATAGCTGTTTTACGCATTTAAACTCAGTTAAAGCTCAAAACGTACTTTTTAAACAAAATAAGATTTCTCGATTTTAGATCGTTGAAACTTCAAAAGAAGCAATATAAAACCAAATAATAAAATTCGTCTTTTTAAGCTGTTTTACGCGTTAAAACGCAGATTAAAGCTCAAAACGGCTGTTTTATAAAAAATTTTCAAGCATTTTAGATTTGATCGTTCAAAAACGCAATAAAAAAAACGTAATAATAAAATATCTTGTCGTTTTGTGTTTTACGCGTTAAAACGCAGAATAAAGCCTCAAAACGTGCTGTTTTGCTAAAAATAGCATTTTCAAGCATTTTGATCGTTAAACGTTAAAAAGAGCATATTACTAAAACGAATAATAAAATTTCGTCGTTTTATGTTGTTTTACGCGTTAAAACGCAGATTAAAGCTCAAAACGTGCTGTTTTGCTAAAATAAGCATTTTCAAGCATTTTGATCGTTGAAATCGTTCAAATAGAAGAATATTAATAAAACGAATAAAAAAAAATTCGTCGTTTTATGCTGTTTACGCGTTAAACGCAGATTAAAGCTCAAAACGTGCTGTTTTGCTAAAATAAGCATTTTCAAGCATTTTAGATCGTTGAAATCGTTCAAATAGACGCAATATTACTAAAAACGAATAATAAAATTTCGTCGTTTTATGCTGTTTACGCGTTATAACGCAGATTAAAGGTAAAAACGTGCTGTTTTGCTAAAATAAGCATTTTCAAGCATTTTAGATCGTTGAAATCGTTCAAATAGAAGCAATATTAATAAAAAACGAATAATAAAAATTCGTCGTTTTATGCTGTTTTACGCGTTAAAACGCAGATTAAAGCTCAAAACGTGCTGTTTTGCTAAAATAAGCATTTTCAAGTATTTTAGATCGTTGAAATCGTTCAAATAGACGCAATATTAATAAAAACGAATAATAAAATTCGTCGTTTTTATGCTGTTTTACGCG
The DNA here is from genome assembly GCF_025399875.1 of Dalotia coriaria. Taxonomy (NCBI): domain Eukaryota; kingdom Metazoa; phylum Arthropoda; class Insecta; order Coleoptera; family Staphylinidae; genus Dalotia; species Dalotia coriaria. Next base: position 2,123 of record NW_027048639.1, on the reverse strand, counting down.
TTAAAACGCAGATTAAAGCTCAAAACGCTGTTTTGCTAAAATAAGCATTTTCAAGCATTTTAGATCGTTGAAATCGTTCAAATAGAAGCAATATTAATAAAAACGAATAATAAAAATTCGTCGTTTTATGCTGTTTTACGCGTTAAAACGCAGATTAAAGCTCAAAACGTGCTGTTTTGCTAAAATAAGCATTTTCAAGCATTTTAGATCGTTGAAATCGTTCAAATAGAAGCAATATTAATAAAAAAGAATAATAAAAATTCGTCGTTTTATGCTGTTTTACGCGCTAAAACGCAGTTTAAAAAGCTGAAAACGTACTGTTTTGCTAAAATAAGCATTTTCAATCATTTTAGATCGTTGAAATCGTTCAAATAGACGCAATATTAATAAAAACGAATAATAAAAATTTCGTCGTTTTATGCTGTTTTACGTGTTAAAACGCAGATTAAAGCTCAAAACGTGCTGTTTTGCTAAAATAAGCATTTTCAAGCATTTTAGATCGCTGAAATCGTTAAAATAGAAGCAATATTAAAAAACGAATAATAAATATCGTCGTTTTATGCTGTTTTTACGTGTTAAAACGCAGATTAAAGCTCAAAACGTGCTGTTTTGCTAAAATAAGCATTTTCAAGCATTTTAGATCGTTGAAATCGTTCAAATAGACGCAATATTAATAAAAAACGAATAATAAAAATTCGTCGTTTTTATGCTGTTTTACGCGTAAATACGCAGATTAAAAGCTCAAAACGTGCTGTTTTGCTAAAATAAGCATTTTCAAGCATTTTAGATCGTTGAAATCGTTCAAATAGAAGCAATATTAATAAAAAACGAATAATAAAAATTCGTCGTTTTATGCTGTTTTACGCGTTAAAACGCAGATTAAAGCTCAAAACGTGCTGTTTTGCTAAAATAAGCATTTTCAAGCATTTTAGATCGTTGAAATCGTTCAAATAAACGCAATAAAAATAAAAACGAATAATAAAAATTTCGTCGTTTTTATGCTGTTTTACGCGTTAAAACGCTGATTAAAAGCTCAAACGTGCTGTTTTGCTAAAATAGGCATTTTCAAGCATTTTAGATCGTTGAAATCGTTCAAATAGACCCCAATATTAATAAAAAACGAATAATAAAAATTTCTGCTGTTTTTATGCTGTTTTACGCGTTAAAACGCATTAATGCTCAAACGTGCTGTTTTGCTAAAATAAGCATTTTCAAGCATTTTAGATCGTTGAAATCGTTCAAATAGAAGCAATATTAATTAAAACGAATAATAAAAATTCGTCTTTTTTATGCTGTTTTACGCGTTAAAACGCAGATTAAAAGCTCAAAACGTGCTGTTTTGCTAAAATAAGCATTTTCAAGCATTTTACATCGTTGAAATCGTTCAAATAGACGCAATATTAACAAAAACGAATAAAAAAAATTTCGTCGTTTTATGTTGTTTTACGCGTTAAAACGCAGATTAAAAGCTCAAAACGTGCTGTTTTGCTAAAATAAGTATTTTCAAGCATTTGTAGATCGTTGAAATCGTTCAAATAGACGCAATATTAATAAAAACAAATAATAAAAAATCGTCGTTTTTATGCGTTTTACGCGTTAAAACGCAGATTAAAGCTCAAAACGTGCTGTTTTGCTAAAATAAGCATTTTCAAGCATTTTAGATCGTTGAAATCGTTCAAATAGAAGCAATATTAATAAAAAACGAATAATAAAAAATTCGTCGTTTTATGCTGTTTTACGCGTTAAAACGCAGATTAAAGCTCAAAACGTGCTGTTTTGCTAAAATAAGCATTTTCAAGCATTTTAAATCGTTGAAATCGTTCAAATAGAAGCTAAATTAAAAAAAAACGAATAATAAAAGATTCGTCGTTTTATGTGTTTTCCGCGTTAAAACGCAGATTAAAGCTCAAAACGGCTGTTTTGCTAAAATAAGCATTTTCAAGCATTTTAGACGTTGAAATCGTTCAAATAGAAGCAATATTAATAAAAACGAATAATAAAAATTCGTCGTTTTATGTTGTTTTACGCGTTAAAACGCAGATTAAAGCTCAAAACGTGCTGTTTTGCTAAAATAAGCATTTCAGTTTTAGATCGTTGAACGTTCAAAAGAAGAATTAAAAAAA
>NW_027048638.1:0-8435 GCF_025399875.1 Dalotia coriaria | reverse complement strand
AAAAAAAAACCCGAAAAATAAAAACGCCTTTTTTTTTTAGCGTAAAACGCAGATTAAAAGCTAAAATTTTTTAAAATAAGCATTTTAAATTTTTAAGGGGAAATTTAAATAGACGAAATTAATAAAAACAATAAAATTTCTTTTTTTAGCTTTTTTTAAAAAGATTAAATAAAAGTGTTTTTAAAAAAAAATTTTAAATTTTAATTAAATTTAAAAACCCATTAATAAAAAAAAAAAAAAAAATTCTCTTTTATGTTTTTCGGTTAAAAGCAAAAAAGCTAAAAGTGTTTTTTTTAAAATAAATTTTAAGCATTTTAATTTGAAATCGTTAAATAGAAGCAATATTATAAAACGAAAAAAAAAATTTTCCATTTTATTTTTCGCGTTAAAACGCAAAGCTCAAAAGTGTTTTTTAACATTTAAATTTTAATCGTTGAACGTTAAATAGCAATATTACTAAAACGAATAATAAAAAAATTCGTCGTTTTATGCTGTTTTACGCGTTAAAAACGCAGATTAAAGCTCAAAACGTGCTGTTTTGCTAGTCAAGCATTTTCAAGCATTTAGATCGTTGAAATCGTTCAAATAGACGCAATATTAATAAAAACAAATAATAAAAAATTTCGTCGTTTTATAAGCTGTTTTTACGCGTTAAAACGCTGATTAAAAGCTCAAAACGTGCTGTTTTGCTAAAAATAAGCATTTTTCAAGCATTTTAGATCGCTGGAAATGTTCAAATAGACGCAAATATTAATAAAAACGAATAATAAAAAATTCGTCGTTTTTATGCTGTTTTACGCGTTAAAACGGAGATTACAGTCAAACGTGCTGTTTTGCTAAAATAAGCATTTTCAAGCATTTAGATCTTTTGAAATCGTTCAAATAGAATCAATATTAATAAAACGAATAATAAAAATTGTCGTTTTATGCTGTTGTTTTACGAGTTAAAAACGCAGATTTAAAAGCCTTCAAAACGTGTTGTTTTGTTAAAATAAGCATTTTCAAACATTTTAGACGTTGAAATCGTTCAAATAGAAGCAATATTAATAAAAAACGAATAATAAAAATTCGTCGTTTTATGTTGTTTTTTACGCGTTAAAACGCAGATTAAAAGCTCAAATCGTGCTGTTTTGCTAAAATAAGCATTTTGAGCCATTTAAATCGTTGAATTCGTTCAAATAGAAGCAATATTAATAAAAACGAATAATAAAAATTTGTCGTTTTTATGCTGTTTTTGCCACGTTAAAATCGCAGGATTAAAGCTCAAAACGTGCTGTTTTGTTAAAAATAAGCATTTTCAAGCATTTGATCGTTGAAATCGTTCAAATAGACGCAATATTAATAAAAACGAATAATAAAAAATTCGTCGTTTTATGTTGCCTTTACGTTAAAACGCAGATTAAAGCTCACAAATCGTGCTGTTCTTGCTAAAATGTAAGCATTTTGAAGCATTTTAAATCGTTGAATTGTTCAAATAGAAGCAATATTAATAAAACGAATAATAAAAATTTATCGTTTTATGTTGTTTACATCAAAGTTAAAACGCAGATTAAAGCTCAAAACGTGCTGTTTTGCTGCTAAAATAAGCATTTTGCTTTTTAGATCGCTGAAATCGTTCAAATAGACGCACAAAAAAGCCAAAAACGAATAATGTACCTCCTCGTCGTTTTTATGCTGTTTTACGCGTTAAAACGCAGAATAAAAGTCTAAACGTGTTGTTTTTGCTAAATTAAGCATTTTCAAGCATTTTAGATCGTTGAAATCGTTCAAATAGACGCAATATTAATAAAAAACGAATAATGTGTACCTGTCGTTTTTATGCTGTTTACGCGTTAAAAACGCAGATTAAAAGCTCAAAACGTGCTGTTTTGCTAAAATAAGCATTTTTCAAACTTCATTTTGTGATCGTTGAAATCGTTCAACAGCTGATTAAAAAACGAATAATAAAATTTCGTCGTTTTATGCTGTTTTACGCGTTAAAACGCAGATTAAAAGCTCTCAAAAACGTGCTGTTTTGCTAAAATAAGCATTTTTTCAAGCATTTTAGATCGTTGAAATCGTTTAAATAGAAGCAATATTAATAAAAAACGAATAATAAAAATTCGTCATTTTTATGCTGTTTTACGCAAGTTAAACGTGCAGATTAAAGCTCAAAAACGTGCTGTTTTGCTAAAATAAACATTTTCAAGCATTTTTGTGATCGTTGAAATCGTTCACAGGGGACGTGCAATATTAATAAAACGAATAATAAAAATTTCGTCGTTTTTATGCTGTTTTACGTTAAAAACGCAGAATAAAAGCTCAAAACGTGCTGTTTTGCTAAAATAAGCATTTTTTCAAGCATTTTAGATCGTTGAAATCGTTCAAATAGTAGCAATATTAATAAAAAAACGAATAATAAAGAATCTTCGTCGTTTTATGCTGTTTTACGCGTTAAAACGCAGATTAAAAGCTCAAAACGTGCTGTTTTGCTAAATAAGCATTTTCAAGCATTTTAGATCGTTGAAATCGTTCAAATAGACGCAATATTAATAAAAAAACGCGAATGGGTCAAAATTCGTCGTTTTGCTGCTCTTACGCGTTAAAAACGCAGATTAAAAGCTCAAAACGTGCTGTTTGCTAAAATAAGCATTTTCAAGCATTTTTAGATCGTTGAAATCGTCTTTCAAATAGACGCAATAAAAATAAAAAACCTGAATAATAAAATTTTCGTCGTTTTATGTTGTTTTACGCGTTAAACGTAGATTAAAAGCTCAAAACGTAAAGGTTTTGCTAAAAATAAGCATTTTCAAGCATTTTAGATCGTTGAAATCGTTCAAATAGAAGCATTATTAATAAAAAAAACGAATAATAAAAATTCGTCGTTTTTATGCTGTTTTACGCGTTAAAACGCAGATTAAAAGCTCAAACGTGCGCTGTTTTGTTAAATAAGCATTTTCAAGACGATCGTTGAAATCGTTCAAATAGACGCAATATTAATAAAAACAAATAATAAAAATTTCGTCGTTTTATGCTGTTTTACGCAAGTTAAAAACGCTGGATTAAAAGCTCCTCAAAACGTGCTGTTTTGCTAAAATGGGCATTTTCAAGCATTTTAGATCGTTGAAATCGTTCAAATAGACGCATATTAATAAAAAACGAATATCAAAAAATTCGTCGTTTTATGCCGTTTTACGCGTTAAAACGCAGATTAAAAGCTCAAAACGTGCTGTTTTGCTAAAAATAGGCAACTTTCAAGCATTTTAGATCGTTGAAATCGTTCAAATAGAAGCACATAATAAAAACGAATACCGCGTACCTTCGTCGTTTTGTGCGTTGCTTTACGCGTTAAAACGCAGATTAAAAGCTCAAAAGGTGCTGCGTTTTGCCGTAAAATAAGCATTTTCAAGCATTTTTTAGATCGCTGAAATCGTTCAAATAGACGCGGCAATAAAAAATAAAAACGAATAATAAAATTTCGTCGTTTTTATGCCGTTTTTACGCGTTAAAAACGCAGAATAAATAAAAGCTCAAAAACGTGCTGTTTTGCTGCTAAAATAAGCATTTTCAAGCATTTTAGATCAAGCTGAAATCGTTCAAATAGACGCAATATTAATGCAAAAAACGAATAATAAAAATTTTCGTCGTTTTTATGCTGTTTACGCGTTAAAACGCTGATTAAAAGCTCAAAACGTGTTGTTTGCTAAAATAAGCATTTTCAAGCATTTAGATCGTTGAAATCGTCTTTCCTAAATAGACGCAATATTAATAAAAAACGATAAATAAAAATTCGTCGTTTTTATGCTGTTTTACGCGATAAAAACGCTGATTAAAAGCTCAAAACGTGCTGTTTTATGCTAAAATAAAGTTTTCAAGCATTTTAGATCGTTGAAATCGTTCAAATAGACGCAATATTAATGTAAAAACGAATAATAAAAAATTCGTCGTTTTATGCTGTTTTACGCGTTAAAACGCAGATTAAAAGCTCAAAACGTGCTGTTTTGCTAAAATAGGTATTTTTCAAGCATTTTAGATCGTTGAAATCGTTCAAATAGAAGCAATATTAATAAAAACGAATAATAAAAAAATTCGTCGTTTTATAAAGCTGTTTACGCGTTAAAAACGCAGATTAAAGCCTCAAACGTGCTGTTTTGCTGTAAATAAGCATTTTCAAGCATTTAGATCGTTGAAATCGTTCAAATAGGTGCTAAATATTAATAAAAAACGAATAATAAAAAATTTCGTCGGTTTTATGCTGTCTTACGCGTTAAAACGCAGATTAAAAGCTCAAAACGTGCTGTTTTGCTAAAATAAGCATTTTCAAGCATTTTAGATCGTTGAAATCGTTCAAATAGACGCAAATATTAATAAAAACGAATAATAAAAATTTTCGTCGTTTTATGTTGTCGGCCGCGTTAAAACGTGCAGATTAAAGCTCAAAAACGCGCTGTTTCTATGAAAATAAGCATTTTCAAGCATTTTAGATCGTTGAAATCGTTCAAATAGACGCAATATTAATAAAAAACGAATAATAAAAATTCGTCGTTTTATGCTGTTTTACGCGTTAAAACGCAGATTAAAGCTCAAAACGTGTTGTTTTGCTAAAATAAGCATTTTCAAGCATTTTAGATCGTTGAAATCGTTCAAATAGAAGCAATATTAATAAAAAAAACGAATAATAAAAATTGTCGTTTTTATGTTGTTTTACGCGTTAAACGCAGATTAAAAGCTCAAAACGTGTGCTGTTTCATAAATAAGCATTTCAAGCATTTTGTGATCGTTGAAATCGTTCAAATAGACGCGCAATATTAATAAAAACAAATAATAAAATTTCGTCGTTTTATGTTGTTTTTACGCGTTAAAATCGCTGATTAAAAGCTCAAAAACGTGTAAGTTGTTTTGCTAAAATAAGCATTTTCAAGCATTTAGATCGTTGAAATTGTTCAAATAGATCGCACATATTAATAAAACGAATAATAAAAATTCGTCGTTTTATAAGCTTGTTTTACGCGTTAAAAACGCAGATTAAAAGCTCAAACGTGCTGTTTTGCTGTAAATAGGCACTTTCAAGCATTTTAGATCGTTGAAATCGTTCAAATAGAAGCAATATTAATAAAACGAATAATAAAAATCTGTCGTTTTATGCTGTTTTACGCGTTAAAAACGTGCAGATTAAAGCTCAAACGTGCTGTTTTGCTAAAATAAGCATTTTCAAGCATTTTTAGATCGTTGAAATCGTTCAAATAAAGAAGCAATATTAATAAAACGAATAATAAAAATTTCGTCGGTTTTATGTTGTTTTACGCGTTAAAAACGTAGATTAAAGCTCAAAACGTGCTGTTTTGCTAAAATAAGCAATTTCAAGCATTTTAGATCGCTGGAAATCGTTCAAATAGACGCAATAAAAAATAAAAAAAACGAATAATAAAAATTTCGTCGTTTTATAAAGCGTTTTACGCGTTAAAACGCAAGAATAAAGCTCAAACGTGCTGTTTTGCTAAAATAAGCATTTTCAAGCATTTTAGATCGTTGAAATCGTCTCAAATAGCAATATTAATAAAACGAATAATGTACCCGTCATTTCTATATGCTGTTTTACGCGTTAAAAACGCAGATTAAGCCTCAAACGTGCTGCGTTTGCTAAAAATAAGCATTTTCAAGCATTTTAGACGTTGAAATCGTTCAAATAGACGCAATATTAATAAAAAAAAACGAATAATAAAAATTTCGTCGTTTTATGCTGTTTTTACCGCGTTAAAAAACGCAGATTAAAAGCTCAAAAACGTGCTGTTTCTTGCTAAAAAATAAGCATTTCAAGCATTTTAGATCGTTGAAATCAATTCAAATAGAAGCAATATTAATAAAAACGAATAATAATAAAAATTTCGTCGTTTTTATGTTGTTTTACGCGTTAAAATGCAGATTAAAAGCCTTCAAACGTGCTGTTTTATTAAAATAAGCAATTTCAAGCATTTAGATCGTTGAAATCGTTCAAATAGACGCAATAAAAATAAAAAACGAATAATGTACTTCCTGTCGTTTTATGCTGTTTTACGCGTTAAAACGCAGAATGCTCAAAACGTGCTGTTTTCGCTAAAACAAGTACTTTTCAAGCATTTTTGTGATCGTTGAAATCGTTCTCAAATAGAAGCAATATTAATAAAAAAACGAATAATATAAAATACCCGTCATTTTATGTTGTTTTTTAATGCCAGTTAAAAAACGCAGATTAAAAGCTCAAACGTGCTGTTTTGCTAAAATAAGCATTTTCAAGCATTTTTTAGATCGTTGAAATCGTTCAAATATTTTAACATTAATAAAACGAATAATAAAATTTCATCAGCTTTATATGCTGTTTACCGCGTTAAAACGCGATGAAAAGCTCAAAAACGTGCTGTTTTGTTGCTAAAAATAAGCATTTTTCAAGCATTTTAGATCGTTGAAATTGTTCAAATAGAAGTACAATAAAAAAAAAAACGAATAATGTGCAAATCTGTCGTTTTAAAGCTGTTTTACGCGTTAAAACGCAGATTAAAAGCTCAAACGTGCTGTTTTGCTAAAATAAGCATTTCAAGCATTTTAGGATCGTTGAAATCGTTCAAATAGACGCAATAAAAAATAAAACGAATAAATAAAAAATTTCGTCGTTTTTATGCTGTTTTACGCGTTAAAACGCAGAATAAAAGCCTTCAAACGTGCTGTTTTGTTAAAATAAGCATTTTTCAAGCATTTTGTGATCGTTGAAATCGTTCAAATAGACGTGCAATATTAATAAAAACGAATAATAAAAAATTTCCGTCGTTTTTGAAGCTGTTTTACGCGTTAAAACGCAGATTAAAAGCTCAACGCTGTTTTGCTAAAAATAAGTATTTGCCATTTAAATCGTTGAATTCGTTCAAATAGAAGCAATATTAATAAAACGAATAATAAAAAATTTGTCGTTTTTATGCTGTTTTACACGTTAAAAACGCAGATTAAAAGCTCAAATCGCGTTGTTTGCTAAAAATAAGTATTTTCGCTTTTAGGTCGTTGAAATGTTCAAATAGACGCACAAAAAAATAAAAAACGTAATAATAATAAAAATTTCGTCGTTTTTATGCTGTTTTACGCTAAAAACGCAGAATAAAAGCTCAAAACGTGCTGTTTTGCTAAAATAAGCATTTTCAAGCATTTTAGATCGTTGAAACTGCCTCAACACGCGGTTATTAATAAAAAAACGAATAATAAAAATTCGTCGTTTTTATAAAGTTGTTTTACGCGTTAAATGCAGATTAAAGCTCAAAACGTGCCGTTTTGTTAAAATAAGCATTTTCAACCATTTTAGATCGTTGAAATCGTTCAAATAGTTAAATATTAAAAAACGAATAATAAAAATTTCGTCGTTTTTATTCTGTTTTACGCGTTAAAAACGCATTGCTCGCAACGTGCTGTTTTGCTGCTAAAATAAGCATTTTCAAGCATTTTAGATCGTTGAAATCGTTTAAATAGGAAGCAACATAATAAAAACGAATAATAAAAAATTCGTCATTTTTATAAGCTGTTTTACGCGTTAAAAAACGCAGATTAAAAGCTCAAACGTGCTGTTTTGCTAAAATAAGCATTTTCAAGCATTTTAGATCGTTGAAATCGTTCAAATAGACGCAATATTAATAAAAACGAATAATAAAAATTTCGTCGTTTTATAAAGCTGTTTTACGCGTTAAAAACGTAAGCAGAATAAAAGCTCAAAACGTGCTGTTTTGCTAAATGGGCATTTTCAAGCATTTTATCGTTGCCAGAAACTGTTCAAAATAGAAGCAATATTAATAAAACGAATAATAAAAAATTCGTCGTTTTATGCTGTTTTACGCGTTAAAAAAACGCAGATTAAAAGCTCTCAAAACGTGCTGTTTTGCTAAAAATAAGCATTTCAAGCATTTTAGATCGTTAAATCGTTCAAATAGACGCAATATTAATAAAAAACGAATAATAAAAATTCGTCGTTTTATGCTGTTTTACGCGTTAAAACGCAGATTAAAGTCAAACGTGCTGTTTTGTTGTGTCAAGCATTTCAAGCATTTTAGATCGTTGAAATCGTTCAAATAGACGCAATATTAATAAAACAATAAAAAAAATTTCGTCGTTTTATGCTGTTTTACGCGTTGCGTTTAAAAAAGTAAAAAAGGGCTGTTTTGCTAAAATGCATTTTCAAGCTTTTTAGATCGGAAATCGTTCAAAAGACGCAAAATAAAAAACGAAAAATAAAAATTCGTCGTTTTATGTGTTTTACGCTTTAAAAACGGAAAAAAGCTCAAAACGTGCTTTTTTGCTAAAATAAGCTTTTTTCCAAGCTTTTTAGATCGTTGAAATCGTTCAAATAGACGCAATATTAAAAAAAAAACGAAAAAAAAAATTGTCGTTTTTTGTTTTTACGCGTTAAAACGCAGATTAAAGCTAAAACGTCTGGAAAATACCAA
>NW_027048637.1:0-8438 GCF_025399875.1 Dalotia coriaria | reverse complement strand
CGTTTTTTTTTTTGTTTTACGCGTTAAAAACGCAGAAAAAGCCTCAAATCGGCTGTTTTGCTAAAATAAGCATTTTCAAGCATTTTAATCGTTAAAGTCCAAATAGACGCAATATTAATAAAAACGAATAATAAAAAAATTGTTTTTTATATGCTGTTTTACGCGTTAAACGCAGACAAAGCTCAAAACGTGCGTTTGCTAAAACATTTTCGCTTTTGATCGCGAACGTTCAAATAGACGCATAAAAAAAAAAACAAAATAAAAATTCTCGTCGTTTTATGCTGTTTTACGCGAAAAACGCAGAATAAAGCTCAAAACGTGCTGTTTTGCTAAAATAAGCATTTTCAAGCATTTTAATCGTTGAAATCGTTCAAATAGAAGCAATATTAATAAAAACGAATAATAAAAATTCGTCGTTTTATGTTGTTTTACGCTTTAAAAACGCAGATTAAAGCTCAAAAGGGCTGTTTTGCTAAAATAAGCATTTCCAAGCATTTTAGATCGTTGAAATCGTTCAACAAAAGCTAAATAATAAAAACGAATAATAAAAATTTCGTCGTTTTATAGCTGTTTTACGCTTTAAAAACGCAGATTAAAGCTCAAAACGTGCTGTTTTGCTAAAATCAGCAATTTCAAGCATTTTGGATCGTTGAAATCGTTCAAAAGGGAATAAAAATAAAAACGAATAATAAAAATTTCGTCGTTTTTATGCTGTTTTACGCGTTAAAACGCAGAAAAAAAGCTCAAACGTGCTGTTTTGCTTAAAATAAGCATTTTCAGCATTTTAGATCGTTGAAATCGTTCAAATAGAAGCAATATTAATAAAAAAACGATAATAAAAATTTCTTCGTTTTATGCTGTTTTACGCGTTAAAAGCAGATTAAAGCCTCAAAACGTGCTGTTTTGCTAAAATAGCATTTTCAAGCATTTTAGATCGTTGAAATCGTTCAAATAGAAGTAATATTAATAAAAACGAATAATAAAAATTCGTCGTTTTATTGTTGTTACGCGTTAAAACGCAGATTAAAGCTCAAAACGTGCTGTTTTAGCTAAATAAGCATTTTCAAGCATTTTAGATCGTTGAAATCGTTCAAATAGAAGCAATATTAATAAAAAAGCGAATAAAAGTTCGTCGTTTTAGATGTTTACGCGTTAAACGCGATTAAAAGCTTCAAAACGTGCGTTTTGCTAAAATAAGCATTTTCAAGCATTTTAGATCAGTTGAAATCGTTCAAAGAAGTAATATTAATAAAAAACGAATAATAAAAAATTCGTCGTTTTATGCTGTTTTACGCGTTAAAACGCAGATTAAAAGCTCAAAACGTGCTGTTTTGCTAAAATAAGCATTTTCAAGCATTTTAGATCGTTGAAATCGTTCAAATAGACGCAAATATTAATAAAACAAAATAATAAAATTTCGTCGTTTTATGCTGTTTTACGCGTTAAAACGCTGATTAAAGCTCAAAACGTGCTGTTTTGCTAAAATAAGCATTTTCGGCATTTTAGATCGTTGAAATCGTTCAAATAGACGCAATATTAATAAAAAACGAATAATAAAAATTCGTCGTTTTATGCTGTTTACGCGTTAAAACGCAGATTAAAAGCTCAAACGTGCTGTTTTGCTAAAATAAGCATTTTCAGCATTTTAGATCGTGAAATCGTTCAAATAGAAGCAATATTAATAAAAAACGAATAAAAAAAATTCGTCGTTTTATGCTGTTTTACGCGTTAAACGCGATTAAAGCTCAAAACGTGCTGTTTTGCAAAATAAGCATTTTCAAGCATTTTAGATCGTTGAAATCGTTCAAATAGAAGCAATATTAATAAAAACGAATAATAACAATTTCGTCGTTTTATGCTGTTTTACGCGTTAAAAACGCAGATTAAAGCTCAAAACGTGCTGTTTTTGCTAAAATAAGCATTTTCAAGCATTTTAGATCGTAGAAATCGTTCAAATAGACGCAATATTAATAAAACAATGAATAAAAAATTCGTCGTTTTATGTGTTTACCGTTAAAACGCAGATAAAAGCTCAAAACGTGCTGTTTTGCTAAAATAAGCATTTTCAAGCATTTTGATCGTTGAAATCGTTCAAATAGAAGCAATATAATAAAAACGAATAATAAAAATTCGTCGTTTTTATGCTGTTTTACGCGTTAAAACGCAGATTAAAGCTCAAAACGTGCTGTTTCGCTAAAATAAGCATTTTCAAGCATTTTAGATCGTTGAAATCGTTCAAATAGGCAATATTAATAAAAAGCGAATAATAAAAATTTCGTCGTTTTATGATGTTTTACGCGTTAAAACGCAGATTAAAGCTCAAAACGTGCTGTTTTGCTAAAATAAGCATTTTCAAGCATTTTAAATCGTTGAAGTCGTTCAAATAGAAGCACATTAATAAAAACGAATAATAAAAATTCGTCGTTTTATGTTGTTTTACGCGTTAAAACGCAGATTAAAAGCTCAAAACCTGCTGTTTTGCTAAAATACATTTCTCAAGCTTTTTAGATCGCTGAACCGTTCAACAGACGCAATAAAAATAAAAACGAATAATAAAAATTTCGTCGTTTTTATGCTGTTTTTACGCGTTGTACCGCAGAATATCAAAGCTCAAAACGTGCTGTTTTGTTAAAAATAAGCATTTTCAAGCATTTTTAGATCGTTGAAATCGTTCAAATAGACGCAATATTAATAAAAACGAATAATAAAAAATTCGTCGTTTTTATGTTGTTTTACGCGTTAAACGCAGATTAAAGCTCAAAACGTGCTGTTTTGCTAAAATAAGCATTTTCGCCACTTCCAGACCGCCGAAACCGTTCAAACAGAAGCAAATACAAAAAAACGAATAATAAAATTTCGTCGTTTTATGCTGTTTTACGCGTTAAAACGCAGACAAAAGCTCAAAACGTGCTGTTTTGCTAAAAATAAGCATTTTCAAGCATTTTAGATCGCTGAAATCGTTTAAATAGAAGCAATATTAATAAAAACGAATAATAAAAATCTCGTCATTTTTATGCTGTTTCACGCGTTAAAACGCAGAATAAAGCCCAAACGTGCTGCTGTTTTGCTAAAAATACATTTTCAAGCATTTTAGATCGTTGAAATCGTTCAAATAGACGCAATATTAATAAAAAACGAATAATAAAATTTCGTCGTTTTATGCTGTTTTTTACGTTAAAACGCAGATTAAAGCTCAAAACGTGCTGCTTTGCTTAAAATAAGCATTTTCAAGCATTTTAGATCGTTGAAATCGTTCAAATAGACGTACATTAATAAAAACAAATAATGTAAATTTCGTCGTTTTATGCTGTTTTACGCGTTAAAACGCTGATTAAAGCTCTAAACGTGCTGTTTTGCTAAAATAAGCATTTCGCTATTTAGGATCGTTGAAAATCGTTCAACAGAAGCAATATTAATAAAAAACGAATAATAAAAATTCGCCGTTTTATGATGTTTTACGCGTTAAAAACGCATTAAAGCTCAAAACGTGCTGTTTTGCCAAAATAAGCATTTTCGCTATTTGTGATCGTTGAAACTGTTCAACAGGAAGCAATATGCCAATAAAAACGAATAATAAAATTCGTCGTTTTATGCTGTTTTTACGCGTTAAAACGCAGATTAAAACTCAAACGTGCTGTTTTGCTAAAATAAGCATTTTCAAGCATTTTAGATCGTTGAAATCGTTCAACAGCCATAATAAAAAACGAATAATAAAAAATTCGCCGTTTTATGCTGTTTTACGCGTTAAACGCAGATTAAAGCTCAAACGTGCTGTTTTGCTAAAATAGCATTTCGGGCATTTTAGACGCTGAAATCGTTCAAATAGACGCAAATATTAATAAAAACGAATAATCAAAATTCTCGTCGTTTTTAGAGGCGTTTTACGCGTTAAAACGCAGATTAGCTCAAAACGTGCTGTTTTGCTAAAATAAGCATTTTCAAGCATTTTAGATCGCTGGAAACTGTTCAAATAGACGCAATATTAATAAAACAACAATAAAAATTTCGTCGTTTTATGTTGTTTTACGCGTTAAAACGCTGGATTAAAGCCTAAACGTGCTGTTTTACATAAAATAAGCATTTCAAGCATTTTAGATCGTTGAAATCGTTCAAATAGAAGCTGCCATTAAAAACGAATAATAAAAAATTCGCCGTTTTATGATGTTTTACGCGTTAAAACGCAGATTAAAGCCTTCAAAACGTGCTGTTTTGCTGCAAATAAGCATTTTCAAGCATTTTAGATCGTTGAAATTGCTCAAATAGAAGTAATATTAATAAAAACGAATAATAAAAAATTACTTTTTTTTAATTGGTTTTTAAAAAGGAAAAAATTAAAAAAAAAAAAAAAAATTTTTTTTTTTTTTTTTAAAAAAAAAAAAAATTTTTTTTTTAAAAAAAAAAAAATTTTTTTTTTTTCCCCCAAAAAGGGTTTAAAAAAAAAAAATTTTTTTTTTTTTTTTTTTAAAAAAAAAATTTAAAGGCCTTTTTTTTAAAATTTTTTTTTTAAAAAAAAAATTTTTTAAAAAAAAAAAAAAAAAAAAAAAAAATTTTTTTTTTTTTTAAAAAAAAAAAACCCCGGGTTTTTTAAAAAAAACCCTTTTTGGGGGAAAAAAAAAAAAAAAATTTTTTAAAAAAAAAAAATAAAAAATTTTTTTTATTTTTTACGCGTTAAAACGCAGTTTAAAAAAAATTTGTTTTTTAAAAAAATTTTAAATTTTTTTGGTTTTCCAAAAAAAAAAAAAAAAAAAATTTTTTTTTTTTTTTTTTTTAAAAAAAAAAAGGGGGAAAAAAAAAATTTTTTTTTTTTAAAAAAAAAAATTTTTTTTAAAAAAAAAAAAAAAAAAAAAAAATTTTTTTTTTTTAAAAAAAAAACCGAAAAAGGTTTTTTTTTTAAAAAAAAAATTTTTTTTAAAAAAAAAATTTTCAAAAAAATTTTAAAAAAAAAAAAAATTTTTTAAAAAAAATTTTTAAAAAATTTTTTTTTTTTTTTAAAAAAAAAAAATAAAATTTTTTTTTAAAAAAAAATTTTTTTCCCCAAAAACCAAAAAAAAAATTTTTTTAAAAAAATTTTTAAAAAAAAAACCCCTTTTAAAATTTTTAAACCTTTTTTTAAAAAAAAAAAAATTTTTTTTTTAAAAATTTTTTTTTTCCTTTTTGGGGAAAAAAAAAACCAAATAAAAAAATTTTTTTTTAAAAAAAATTTTTTTTTTTTTTAAAAAAATTTTTTAAAAAAAAAAAAAACCTTTTTTTTTTTAAAAAATTTTAAAAAATTTTAAAAAAAAAAAAAATTTTTTTTTTTAAAAAAATTTTTTTTTTTTTTTTGGGGGGGAAAAAAAAATTTTTTTTTTTAAAAAATTTTTAAAAAAAAAATTTTTTTAAAAAATTTAAAAAATTTTTTTTTAAAAAAAAAAAAAAAAGGCCTTTGGGTGTTTTCCAAAAAACCAAAAAATTTAAAACGTTTTTTAAAAAAATTTTAAAAAAAAAAAATTTTCTTTTAAACCCTTTTAAAAAAAAAAAATTTTAAATTTTTTTAAAAAAAAAAAAATTTTAAAAAAAATTTTTTAAATGGAAATTTTTTAAAAAAAAAAAATTTTTTTTTTTTTTTTAAAAAAGAAATTTTAAAAAAAAAAGGGTTTTTTTTTGGTTTTAAAAATTTTAAAAAAAAAAAAAAAATTTTTTAAAAGGAAAAAAAATTTTTTTTTTTTAAAAAAAATTTTTTAAAAAAATTTTGGTTTTTAAAAAAATTTTTTTTAAAAATTTAAAAAAAAAACCAAAAAAAAAAAAAAATTTTTTTTAAAAATTTTTTTGGGGTTTTTGGAAAAATTTTTTTTAAAAAAGGTTTTTTTTTTTAAATTTTAAATTTTAAAAAAAATTTAAAAAAAAAAAATTAAAAAAAAAAATTTTGGGTTTTTTTTTTAAAATTTAAAAAAAAAAAAAGGTTTTTTTTTTAAATTTTAAATTTTGAAAAAAAAAAAAAAAATTTTTAAAAAAAAAAAAAAAAAAATTTTTTTTTTTTTTTTTAAAAAAAAAAAATTAAAATTTTTTTTTTTTTCAAAATTTTTTTAAAAAAAACCAAAATAAAAAAAAAAAAAAAATTTTTTTTTTTTTTTTTAAAAAAAAAAAAAACCCGGGTTTTGTTTTAAAAAAAAAATTTTTTTTTTAAAAAAAAATTTTAAAAAAAAAAAAAAAAATTTTTTTTTTTTTTTTTTTAAAAGGAAAAAAAAAAAAAACCCGGGTTTTTTTTAAAAAAAAAAAAATTTTTGGGGGGTTTTTAAAAAAAAATTTAATAAAACAAATAAAAAATTTTTTGTCTTTTTAAAATTTTTTTTTTTAAAAAAACCCAAAAAAAAAAAAATTTTTTTAAAAAAAATTTTTAAAATTTTTTGGTTTAAAAAAACCCAAAAATTAAAAAAAAAAAAAAAAAATTTTTTTTTTTTTTTTTAAACGCAAAAAAAAAAGCTTTTTTTTTCAAAAAGCTTTTAATTTTTTGGAAATCCCCAAATAGCCCGCAAAAAAATAAAAACGAATTATTTTCGTCTTTTTTATGCTGTTTTACGCGTTAAAACGCAGAATAAAGCTAAAAACGTGCTGTTTTGCTAAAATAAGCATTTTCAAGCTTTTTAAAGATCGTTGAAATCGTTAAAAATAGAAGCAAATTAATAAAAACGAATAAAAAAAATTTTCGTCTTTTTTAGGGCAGTTTACGCTTTAAAAAACGCAGTTTAAAAAGCTCAAAACGTGCTTTTTTGCAAAAAATAACATTTTAAACTTTTTTAGATCGTTGAAATCGTTTAAATAGAAGCAATATTAATAAAAACGAATAATAAAAAAACCCGTCTTTTTTATGCTTTTTTAGGGTTAAAACGCAGTTTAAAAAGCTAAAAACGTGTTGTTTTGCTAAAAAAAAAGCATTTTCAAGCTTTTTTAGATCTTTGGGAAATCGTTCAAATAGACGCAAATTAATAAAAACGAAAAATTTAAAAATTTCGTCTTTTTTATGTTTTTTTACGCTTTAAAAACCAGAAAAAAAGCTAAAAACGTGCTGTTTTGCTAAAAAAAAGCATTTTCAAGCATTTTAGATCGTTGAAATCGTTCAAATAGAAGCAATATTAAAAAAAACGAATAATAAAAATTCGTCTTTTTTATGCTTTTTTTACGCGTTAAAACGCAGTTTAAAAACTCAAAAGGGCTTTTTTGCTAAAAAAAAGCATTTTCAAGCATTTTAGATCGTTGAAATCTTTCCCAAATAGCCCAAAATTAAAAAAAACGAATAATAAAAATTCGTCGTTTTTATGTTTTTACGCTTTAAAAACGCAGTTTAAAAAGCTCAAAACGTGCTTTTTTCAAAAAAAAACTTTTTTCAAGTTTTGGTCGTCGAAATCGTTCAAATAGACCCCAAAAAAAAAAAAAACGAAAATAAAAATTTCGTCGTTTTTATGTTTTTTTTACGCGTTAAAACGCGAAAAAAAGCTCAAACGTGCTTTTTTTGCTAAAATAAGCATTTTCCCCATTTTAGATCGTTGAAATCGTTCAAAAGACGCAATATTAATAAAAAACGAATAAAAAAAAATTTGCCCTTTTTTTAATGCTGTTTTAGGGTTAAAAAACGCAGTTTAAAAAGTTTAAAAATCGTGCTGTTTTGCTAAAATAAGCTTTTTTCAAGCTTTTTAGATCGTTAAAATTTCCCGGGCCAAAAGAAAATATTAATAAAAAGAAAAAAAAAAAATTGTCTTTTTTTATGTTGCCCCTTTAAAAAACGCGGTTTAAAAAGCTCAAAACGTGCTTTTTTTGCTAAAAAAGCTTTTTAAAAAGCATTTTAGATCGTTGAAATCGTTCAAATAGACGAAAATATTAAAAAAAACCAAAATAAAAATTTGTCGTTTTTATGTTGTTTTACGGTTTAAAACGGATTAAAGCTAAAAACGTTGTTTTTAAAATAAGCATTTTCAAGCATTTTAGATCGTTGAAATGTTCAAATAGACGCAATATTAAAAAAAACGAATAAAAAAAATTCGTCGTTTTATGTTGTTTTCAGCGTTAAAACGCAGATTCCAGCTAAAAACGTGCTGTTTTGCTAAAATGGCATTTTCAAGCATTTTAGATTTTTGAAATCGTTCAAATAGAACCCAATATTAATAAAACGAATAATAAAAATTCGTCTTTTTTATCCCGTTTTACGAGTTAAAACGCAGAAAAAAACTAAAAAACGAAGCTGTTTTGTTAAAATAAGTTTTTTTAAAACCCTTTTAGATCGTTGAAATCGTTCAAATCGAAGCAATTTTAAATAAAAACGAAAAAAAAAATTCCCGTCTTTTTTATGTTTTTTTTACGCGTTAAAACGCAGTTTAAAAAGCTCAAAACGTGCTGTTTTGCTAAAATAAGCATTTTCAGGGATTTAGAAAAGGAAATCTTTTAAATAACGAATAAAATTTTTTTTT
>NW_027048636.1:7021-8446 GCF_025399875.1 Dalotia coriaria | reverse complement strand
TATCTTGCGTTTTTCTGGCTCGATTTTTATTTTGTTTGCTTCAGATGACAGAGAAAGAGTTGCTTAATTAAATGGACTACATTTTGGTACCATCAAAGGTCGGAAAGTGTCTTTAAATTGATCTCCAAATTCAGCAATTTTGTTCATTTTTGAAATGTTCTGGTGGCAAATGGTCTGTATCTTGCGTTTTTCTGGCTCGATTTTTATTTTGTTTGCTTCAGATGACAGAGAAAGAGTTGCTTAATTAAATGGACTACATTTTGGTACCATCAAAGGTCGGGAAGTGTCCTTAAATTGATCTCCAAATTCAGCAATTTTGAACATTTTTGAAAAGTTCTGGTGGAAAATGGTCTCTATCTTGCGTTTCTCTGGCTCGATTTTTATCTTGTTTGCTTCAGATGACAGAGAAAGAGTTACTTAATTAAATGGACTACATTTTGGTACCATCAAAGGTNNNNACTTAATTAAATGGACTACATTTTGGTACCATCAAAGGTCGGGAAGTGTCCTTAAATTGATCTCCAAATTCAGCAATTTTGTTCATTTTTTAAATGTTCTGGTGGAAAATGGTCTGTATTTTGCGTTTCTCTGGCTCGATTTTTATTTTGTTTGCTTCAGATGACAGAAGAAGAGATGCTTAATCAAATGGACTACATTTTGATACCATCGAATGTCGGGAAGTGCCCTTAAATTGATCTCCAATTTCAGCAATTTTGAACATTTTTGAAAAGTTCTGGTGGAAAATGGTCTGTATTTTGCGTTTCTCTGGCTCGATTTTTATTTTGTTTGCTTCAGATGACAGAGGAAGAGTTACTTAATTAAATGGAACTCATTTTGATACTATTAAGGGTCGGGAATTGCTCTAAAAGTGATCTCCAATTTTAGTCATTTTGTTCATTTTTGAAAAGGTTTGGTACAAAATGGTCTGTATCTTGCGTTTCTCTGGCTCGATTTTTATTTTCTTTGCTTCAGATGACAGAGGAAGAGTTACTTAATTAAATGGACTTCATTTTGATACCATCAAGGGTTGGGAAGTGCCCTTAAATTGATCTCCAATTTTAGCAATTTTGTACATTTTTGAAATGTTCTGGTGGAAAATGGTCTGTATCTTGCGTTTCCCTGGCCCGATTTTTATTTTCTTTTCTTCAGATAACAGAGGAAGTGTTACTTAATTAAATGAACTTCATTTTGATACCCTCAAGGGTCGGGAAGTACCCTAAAATTGATCTCCAATTTCTGCAAGTTTGCTCATTTTTGAAAAGTTGAGGTCGAAAACGATATTGGGAATATTGGGAATAATGATTTGCAGTTGGAACGTCATATAAATTTTGCACAGGGCGTTAATGACGCCAAAACTTGCACTGCCATGCTGTCACGAAATACGTGCCGATATTTTGCATGTAAGCAATTTTTTTGTCGCGTTCA
>NW_027048636.1:6641-6955 GCF_025399875.1 Dalotia coriaria | reverse complement strand
TCAGCGAGCGTATCGCAACAGCGATAGTGGCCGCATGTTGTCGGCGTTGGCTGCGTGCAGCCCAGTGTACCGCAGTTTCATTCCGGTCGTCGAGTAAACCGCGCGTGTTCAACGCGACTAGTTCTATTTTGTCCGATCATAATTAAGTAAAGCGATGTATAATTAAGTAAATTTATATTCGTTAAGCAATCGACGGCATGTACCCGAATCGGACGTAACCGGGGTTTTAAAAGTGTGATTGCACGCGTTGGGTGTTTATCAATAGCGGATTCAATTTCGGTTTTCCGAAGCGCGTGTGTGTCCATCGGCAAACG
>NW_027048636.1:1564-3664 GCF_025399875.1 Dalotia coriaria | reverse complement strand
ATACACGAAATATATATATATATATATATATATATATATATTAAATTAAATTATTAAATTAATATGGATTATGTATTCAACAGCGAAGAAAATAAAAGTAAATTTCGTGTATGTGTGTTATTTCAATATTGTGAATTTTTACTTTCGACTTCTCAAGTACATGTTTACCACTACGTTTGTTTATAAACAACTTTTGTTCGACTGACGTGTATTATCGCGACGTACCTGCCTTGTACTGCCTTGTTAATATAATTAAGTGTTTGTTTTGTACAACTGATCCACGCGTGCTCGTAATATGTAGATCATTTTAGTCATTGTACGCCAAGAGAGCGTTACACTAACATGAGCGGGATGTTTAAAAAATGTAGAATTAAATTCTCCGTCGGGATATATTTGTTTGTTCCAGAAATTCAATACCCTCGTGGCGAAACATGTCTAACTCTCACATAACTTGTAATCTAAAATCACGTTAATTTTATTAATAAATATATATATATATAGCCTATCTTATATAGAATAGTCCGTGCGATTACGCCGCCTTGATCGCGAGCAAACCCAAAAAAGCGCAAACATTTCACGAAAAAGGGTTGAAAAATTACGTTTATATGCAAATTTTTGGCGGGTTGCAGGTCGATATCCTGCAACAATTAAATCCCACCCGACGGAGAAATTAATTCTGCATCTCTAGACGCCACGCTTAAGCTACTACACTGCCTAGATCGCGTGCAAACCCGAAAAAACCCAAACATTCCACGAAAATGTGATGAAAAATTACGGTTATATGCAAATTTTTGGCGGGTTGCAGGTCGATATCCTGCAATAATTAAATACCACCCAATGGAGAAATTAATTCCGCATCTCTAGACGCCACGCTGAAGCTACTACGCGGCCTAGATCGCGAGCAAACCTGAAAAAAAAAACATTTCATGAAAAGGGGTTGAACAATTACCCTTATATGCACATTTTTGGCGGGTTGCAGATCGAATTCCTGCAACAATAAAATACCACCCGAAGGAGAAATTAATTCCGCATTTCTAGACGCCAGGCTGAAGTTATTACGCTGCCGAGATCGCGTGCAAACCCGAAAAAAAAAACATTTCATGAAAAGGGGTTGAACAATTACCCTTATATGCACATTTTTGGCGGGTTGCAGGTCGATATCCTGCAACAATTAAATCCCACCCGACGGAGAATTTAATTCCGCATTTCTAGACGCCAGACTGAAGTTACTACGCAGCCTAGATCGCGTGCAAACGCGAAAAAACACAAACATGTCACGAAAAAGGGATGAAAAATTACGGTTATATGCAAATTTTTGGCGGGTTACAGGTCGATATCCTGCAACAATTAAATACCACCCGACGGAGAATTTTATTTTGCATCTCTAGACGGCACGGTGGAGCTATTACACCGCCAAGATCGCGCGCAAACCCAAGAAAACACAAACATTTCACGAAAAATTGTTGAAAAGTTACTCTTATATGCAACTTTTCGAGAGTTGCCGATCGAATTCTTGCAACAGATAACTACCACCCGACGAAGATTCTAATTCCGCATCTCTAGACGTCACGGTGGTGCTACTACGCCGCCCAGATCGCGAGCAAATCCGAAAAAACACTAACATTTCACAAAAAAGGGTTGAAAGTTACGCTTATATGCAAATTTTTGGCGGGTTGCAGATCAAATTCCTGCAACAATTAAATACCACCCGACGGAGAATTTAATTCCGCATCTCTAGACGCCACGGTGGAGCTACTACGCCGCCTAAATCGCGTGCAAACCCGAACAAACCCAAACATTCCACGAAAAGGAGTTGAAAAATTACGGTTCTATGCAAATTTTTGGCGGGTTGCAGGTCGATATCCTGCAACAATTAAATACCACCCGACGGAGAAATTAATTTCGCATCTCTGGACGCTACGCTGAAGTTATTACGCCGCCTAGATCGCGTGCAAACCCAAAAAAACAAAAACATTTCACGAAAAAGGATTGAAAATTTACGCTTATATGGAAATTTTAAAAGGCAGAAGGTGAATTCCTGCAACAATTAAATACTACCCGACGGAGAATTCACTTCTACCGTTACCTTCGTAGGCTGCT
>NW_027048636.1:0-1540 GCF_025399875.1 Dalotia coriaria | reverse complement strand
TCACTTTTACCGCTACCTTCGTACGGTGCCCTGAACACGAGTCACTTCTACCGCTACCTTCGTACGGTGCCCTGAACACGAGTCACTTCTACCGCTACCTTCGTACGGTGCCCTGAACACGAGTTACTTCTACCGCTACCTTCGTACGGTGCCCTGAACACGAGTCACTTGTACCGCAACCTTCATAGGGTGCCCTGAACACGACTCACTTCTACCGCCAGCCTCGTACGGTGCCCAACGGCACTTGTCGGTGCAACGACAAGAACGGATTTCAAATTCTTAATATACGCAAAATTCCCTATAAGATAAGCTAGCTAAAATGAAAATCTGATTGAAGATTATGAAAGATTGGTTAATTCTCTACTAGATAAGAATTTAAAATTATTTAATTAGTAAAAGGTGGACAAATGCGATTAATGTGGTAAAAAGTAAAAATTTTCAATTTTTGCTCGTGTCTTTCAATCGTCAATATCTTTTTATTATTTTATTATTTTCTAAGTTGAATACGTAATCCATGGTAGTAATTTATAAAATATATTTATTAAAATAATTTATGATTTATCTTTGGATTTTACAATTTGTTTGAGAGTTTAACATGTTTCGCCCTGTGGGCATCGTCAGAGAACTCTCAAACAAATTGTAAAATCCAAAGAAAAATCACAAATTATTTTAATAAATATATTTTATAAATTACGTGAATATCTTGTAAATTAAGAGAGATAGCAACCAGAAAATTGTTGATTACGGAAGACTGGAATATTCTCTATCAGACGGAATCTTAAAATAATTTAATTTAATGGGGCAAGAGGCAAGACAATTTATTTTAATTGCAAAGATCTTGTAATCTAAATGAGAGAAAAAGGAAAAAATCGGAGAATTCTTATAGAATAAGGTAATTAAATTGGAAATCGAAGAGATGAAATTTTAATTAAAAAAAATTGGCGAATCAAAGTCAGCCATACATTCATCCTCGTAAGGTGCCTGAACACGATTCACTTCTACCGTTCCCCCTATGGTGTTCTGAACACGGGTCACTACTACCCCTGCCCTCGTACGGTGCCCTGAATGTGAGTCACTTCTATCACCACCCTGCTACGGTATACCGAATGTGAGTGAACTAAATCAGTAAAAAAATTAGCAAAACCCTTGCGCTATCAGAATCCGATAAAAAATTTGAACTTTTTACAAAAGTTTTCCGCAATATGATCCGTTTTCCATATTACCAATAAGAGAAATATAGTATACGGTCCCCCTAATTCGCGGGCTATGGCAACACGCAGGTGAAATGTGATAAAACATTTAACCAAATAATATAACTTAATTAAAAACTTACCAATGCAGCGCTCATCGGATTGCAAGGGTACGGCAAGTACTGTAATAAGAAAACATAAGTTAAAACAAAGACATTTCATACAATATGATAATATTATATTCACACATGGAAGAAAACAACCTATCTGTGCTGAATATCGCAATGGTCAGATAAAAGTACCTTACTCAAGCACAAATAGGTTGCCGATTGATCTAGCGACCGACCACG
>NW_027048635.1:0-8449 GCF_025399875.1 Dalotia coriaria | reverse complement strand
AAAAAACAGGCCAAACGTTTAAGCTTTAAAATCCCCGGTTTTTTTTAACGCGAAAAACAGCATAAAAACGACTTTTTAATTATTCTTTTTTATTAATATTCCCGTCTATTTGAACGTTTTCCCAACCCCAAAATGCTTGAAAACCTATTTTAGCAAAACACCCTTTTTGGGTTTTTCAGCGTTTTAACGCGTAAAAAAACAAAAAAACGACAAAATTTTTTTATTATTCTTTTTTTTATTAATTTTTGGGGGTCTTTTGAACGATTTCAACGATCAAAAAATGCTTAAAAATCTTTTTTTAGCAAAACAGCACGTTTTGAGTTTTAATCTGCTTTTTTAACGTGTAAAACCCCAAAAAAAAGGGAAATTTTTTATTATTCTTTTTTTTATTTTTTATTGCGTCTATTTGAACGATTTCAACGATCTAAAGTGCTTGAAAATGCTTATTTTAGCAAAACAGCACGTTTTGAGCTTTAATCTGCGTTTTAACGCGTAAAACAGCATAAAACGACGAATTTTTTATTATTCGTTTTTATTAATATTGCGTCTATTTGAACGATTTCAACGATCTAAAATGCTTGAAAATGCCAGTTTTAGCAAAACAGCACGTTTTGAGCTTTAATCAGCGTTTAACGCGTAAAAACAAAGCATAAAAAACGACGAAATCTTTTATTATTCGTTTTTATTAATATTGCGTCTATTTGAACTATCGCAACGATCTAAAATGCTTGAAATGCTTATTTTAACAAAACAGCACGTTTTGCTTTAATCTGCGTTTTAACGCGTAAAACAGCATAAAACGACGAATTTTTATTATTCGTTTTTTATTAATATTGCTTCTATTTGAACGATTTCAACGATCTAAAATGCTTGAAAATGATTATTTTGCAAAAACAGCACAAATGTTTTGAGCTTTAATCTGCGTTTTAACGCGTAAAACAGCATATAAAATGACGAAATTTTATTATCTGCTTTTTTATTAATATTGCGTCTATTTGAACGATTTCCAACGATCTAAAATGCTGAAAATGCTTATTTTAGCAAAACAGCACGTTTTGAGCTTTAATCTGCGTTTAACGCGTAAAACAGCATAAAAACGACAAATTTTTATTATTCGTTTTATTAATATTGCTTCTATTTGAACGATTTCCAACGATCTAAAATGCTTGAAAATGCTTTATTTTAGCAAAACAGAAACGTTTTGAGTTTTAATCTGCGTTTTAACGCGTAAAACAGCATAAAAACGACGAAATTTTATTATTCGTTTTTATTAATATTGCGTCTATTTGAACGATTTCAAATGATCTAAAAATGCTTGAAAATGCTTATTTTAGCAAAACAGCACGTTTTGAGCTTTAATCTGCGTTTTAACGCGTAAACAGGCATAAAAACAACGAATTTTTATTATTCGTTTTTATTAATATTGCGTCTATTTGAACGTGATTTCAACGATCTAAAATACTACTTGAAAATGCTTATTTTAGCAAAACAGCACGTTTTGAGCTTTAATCTGCGTTTTAACGCGTAAAACAGCATAAAACGACGAATTTTTTATTATTCGTTTTATTAATATTGCGTCTATTTGAACGATTTCAACGATCTAAAATGCTTGAAAATGCTTATTTTAGCAAAACAGCACGTTTTTGAGCTTTATTCTGCGTTTTAACGCGTAAAACAGCATAAAAACAACGAAATTTTTATTATTCGTTTTTATTTTTATTGCCCATTTGAACGATTTCAATGATTTAAAATGCTTGAAAATGCTTATTTTAGCAAAACAGCACGTTTTGAGTTTCTTTAATATGCTTTAACGCGTAAAACAAAGCATAAAAAACGACGAATTTTTATTATTCGTTTTCTATTAATATTGCTTCTATTTGAACGATTTCAACGATCTAAAATGCTTGAAAATGCTTTATTTTGTGCTGGAAACAGCACGTTTTGAGCTTTATTCCGCGTTTTAACGCGTAAAAATACATAAAACGACGAAATTTTTTATTATTCGTTTTTATTAATATTGCGTCTATTTGAACGATTTCCCAACGATCTAAAATGTTTGAAAATACTTATTTTAGCAAAGCAGCACGGTTTGAGCTTCATTCTGCTTCTAACGCGTAAAACAGCATAAAAACGACGAAATTTTTATTATTCGTTTTTTATTTTATTGCGTCTATTTGAACGCGATTTTCAACGATCTAAATGCTTGAAAATGCTTATTTTGCGCAAAACAAAATGTTTTGAGCTTTAATCTGCGTTTAAACGCGTAAAACAGCATAAAACGACGAATTTTTATTATTCGTTTTTATTAATATTGCGTCTATTTGAACGATTTCAACGATCTAAAATGCTTGAAAATGCTTATTTTAGCAAAACAGCACGTTTTGAGCTTTTAATCTGCGTTTTAACGCGTAAAACAGCATAAAACAACGAATTTTTATTATTCGTTTTTATTAATATTGCGTCTATTTGAACGATTTCAACGATCTAAAAATACTTGAAAATGTTTATTTTAGCAAAACAGCACGTTTTGAGTTTAACTGCGTTTTAACGCGTAAAAACAGCATAAAAACGACGAATTTTTTTATTATTCGTTTTTATTAATATTGCGTCTTATTTGAACGATTTCAACGATCTAAAATGCTTGAAAATGCTTATTTTAGCAAAAACAGCACGTTTTGAGCTTTATTCTGCGTTTTAACGTAAACAGCATAAAAAACAACGAAATTTTTATTATTCGTTTTTTATTTTTATTGCGTCTATTTGAACGATTTCAACGATCTAAAATGCTTGAAAATGCTTATTTTAGCAAACAGCACGTTTTTGAGTTTTAATCTGCGTTTTAACGCCGCAAAACAAAAGCATAAAAAAACGACGAATTTTTATTATCTGCTTCTATTAATATTGCTTCTATTTGAACGATTTCAACGATCTAAAATGCTTGAAAATGCTTATTTTAGCAAAACAGCACGTTTTGAGTTTTTTATTCTGCGTTTTAACGCGTAAACAGCATAAAAACGACGAAATTTTTATTATTCGTTTTTATTAATATTGCGTCTATTTGAACGATTTCAACGATCTAAAATGCTTGAAAATACTTATTTTAGCAAAGCAGCACGGTTTGAGCTTCATTCTGCGTTTTAACGCGTAAAACAGCATAAAACGACGAAATTTATTATTCGTTTTTATTTTTATTGCGTCTATTTGAACGATTTCAACGATCTAAAATGCTTGAAAATGCTTATTTTAGCAAACAGCACGTTTTGAGCTTAATCTGCGTTTTAACGCGTAAACAGCATAAAACGACGAATTTTTTTGTATATTATTCGTTTTTATTAATATTGCGCCTATTTTGAACGATTTCAACGATCTAAAATGCTTCTTCTGAAAATGCCTATTTTAGCAAAAACAGCACGTTTTGAGCTTTCTTTAATCAGCGTTTTAACGCGTAAAACAGCATGTAAAAAACGACGAAATTTTATTATTCGTTTTTATTAATATTGCGTCTATTTGAACGATTTCAACGATCTAAATGCTTGAAAATGCTTATTTTAGCAAACAGCACGTTTTGAGCTTAAATCTGCGTTTTAACGCGTAAACAGCATAAAACGACGAATTTTTTATTATTCGTTTTTATTAATATTGCTTCTATTTGAACGATTTCAACGATCTAAAATGCTTGAAAAATGCTTATTTTAGCAAAACAGCACGTTTTGAGCTTAATCTGCGTTTTAACGCGTAAAACAGCATAAAAATGACGAAATTTTTATTAATTCGTTTTTATTAATATTAAGTGTCTATTTGATCGATTTCCAACGATCTAAAAATGCTTAAAAATGCTTATTTTAGCAAACAGCACGTTTTGAGCTTCACTTGCGTTTTAACGCGTAAAAACAGCATAAAAACGACGAAATTTTTATTATTCGTTTTTTATTTTATTGCGTCTATTTGAACGATTTCAACGATCTAAAATGCTTGATAATGCTTATATTTTAGCAAAACAAAGCACGTTTTGAGCTTTTTAATCTGCGTTTTAACGCGTAAAACAGCATAAAAACGACGAATTTTTTTATTATTCGTTTTTATTAATATTGCGTCTATTTGAACGATTTCAACGATCTAAAAATGCTTAAAAATGCCTATTTTAGCAAAAACAGCAAGTTTTGAGCTTTAATCTGCGTTTAACGCGTAAAACAGCATAAAAACGACAAATTTTTTATTATTCAATTTTTATTAATATTGCTTCTATTTGAACGATTTCAACGATCTAAAATGCTTGAAAATGCTTATTTTGTGCGTTAAAACAGCACGTTTTGAGCTTTAATCTGCGTTTTAACGCGTAAAACAGCATAAAAAAACGACGAAATTTTTATTATTCGTTTTTATTAATATTGCGTCTATTTGAACGATTTCAACGATCTAAAATGCTTGAAAATGCCTATTTTAGCAAAAAAACAGCACGTTTTGAGCTTTTAATCTGCGTTTTAACGCGTAAAACAGCATAAAAAAACGACGAAATTTTTATTATTCGTTTTTATTTTTATTGCGTCTATTTGAACGATTTCAACGATCTAAAATGCTTGAAAAATGCTTTATTTTAGCAAAAACAGCACGTTTTGAGCTTTAATCTGCGTTTTAACGCGTAAAACAGCATAAAACGACAAATTTTATTATTCGTTTTTATTAATATTGTTTTATTTGAACGATTTCAACGATCTAAAATGCTTGAAAAATGCTTATTTTAGCAAAACAGCACGTTTTGAGCTTTAATCTGCGTTTAACGCGTAAACAGCATAAAACTACGAAATTTATTATTCGTTTTTATTAATATTGCGCCTATTTGAACGATTTCAACGATCTAAAGTGCTTTGAAAATTTATCGAAGCAAAACAGCACGTTTTGTGGAGCTTTAATCTGCGTTTTAACGCGTAAAACAGCATAAAACGACGAATTTTATTATTCGTTTTTATTAATATTGCGTCTATTTGAACGATTTCAACGATCTAAAATGCTTGAAAATGCCTATTTTAGCAAAACAGCACGTTTTGAGCTTTAACCAGCGTTTTAACGCGCAAAACAGCATAAAAACGACGAAATTCTTTATTATTCGTTTTTACAATATTGCGTCTATTTGAACGATTTCCCAACGATCTAAAAATGCTGGAAAATGCTTATTTTAACAAAACAGCACGTTTTGAGCTTTAATCTGCGTTTTAACGCGTAAACAGCATAAAAACGACGAATTTTTTATTATCTGTTTTTATTAATATTGCTTCTATTTGAACGATTTCAACGATCTAAAATGCTTGTACGCTGGTCGCTAAAACAGCACGTTTTGAGCTTTAATCTGCGTTTAACGCGTAAAACAGCATAAAATGACGAAATTCTTATTATCTGTTTTTATTAATATTATGCCCGGCTGAACGATTTCCCAACGATCTAAAATGCTTGAAAATGCTTTTTATTTTAGCAAAACAGCACGTTTTGAGCTTTAATCTGCGTTTTAACGCGTAAACAGCATAAAACGACAAATTTTTATTATTCGTTTTTATTAATATTGCTCTATTTGAACGATTTCAACGATCTAAAATGCTTGAAAATGCTTATTTTAGCCAAACAGCACGTTTTGAGCTTTAAATCGCTTAAACGCGTAAAACAGCATAAAAAACGACGAAATTCTTTATTATTCGTTTTATTAATATTGGTGTCTATTTGAACGATTTCAACGATCTAAAAATGCTTGAAAAATGCTTATTATTTTAGCAAAAACGTTAATGTTTTGAGTTTTAATCTGCGTTTTAACGCAAAACAAAGCATAAAAACGACGAATTTTTATTATCGTTTTTATTAATATTGCGTCTATTTGAACGATTTCAACGATCTAAAAATGCTTGAAATGCTTATTTTAGCAAAACAGCAAATGTTTTGAGCTTTAATCTGCGTTTTAACAAGGTAAACAGCATAAAAACGAATTTTATTATTCGTTTTATTAATATTGCCTACGGAACGATTTCCACCGATCTAAAATGCTTGAAAATGCTTATTTTAGCAAAACAGCACGTTTTGCTTTCTATTCTGCGTTTTACCGCAAAACAGCATACAAAACGACGAAATTCTATATTCGTTTTTATTTTATTGCGTCTATTTGAACGATTTCAACGATCTAAAAATGCTTGAAAAATGCTTTATTTTAGCAAAAACAGCACGTTTTGAGCTTTAATCTGCGTTTAACGCGTAAAACAGCACATAAAAACGACGAATTTTTATTATTCGTTTTTATTAATATTGCTTCTATTTGAACGATTTCAACGATCTAAAATAAAGCTTGAAAATGTTTATTTTAGCAAAACAGTACGTTTTGAGCTTTAATCTGTGTTTTAACGGCGTAAAACAGCATAAAAACGACGAATTTTATTCGTTTTTATTAATATTGCTTCTATTTGAACGATTTCAACGGTCTAAAATGCTTGAAAATGCTTATTTTAGCAAAACAGCACGTTTGAGCATTATTCGCGTTTAACGCGTAAAACAAAGTACAAAAACGACGAATTTTTATTATTCGTTTTTTATTAATATTGCTTCTATTTGAACGATTTCAACGATCTTAAAATGCTTGAAAATGCTTATTTTAGCAAAACAGCACGTTTTGAGCTTTCTTAATCTGCGTTTTAACGCGTAAAACAGCATAAAACGACGAAATTTTTATTATTCGTTTTTATTAATATTGCGTCTATTTGAACGATTTCAACGATTCAAAATGCTTGAAAATGCGCTTATTTTAGCAAAACAGCACGTTTTGAGCTTTATTCGCGTTTTAACGCGTAAAACAGCATAAAACAACGAAATTTTTATTATTCCTTTTTTATTTTATTGCGTCTATTTGAACGATTTCAACGACCTAAAATGCTGAAAATGCTATTTTAGCAAAAACAGCACGTTTTGAGTTTTAATCTGCGTTTTAACGCGTAAACAGCATAAAACGACGAATTTTTTATTATTCGTTTCTATTAATACGTTTCTATTTGAACGATTTCAACGATCTAAAAAATGCTTGAAAATGCTTATTTTAGCAAACAGCACGTTTTGAGTTTTATTCTGCGTTTTAACGCGTAAAACAGCATAAAAACGACGAAATTTTTATTATTCGTTTTTATTAATAATATTGCGCTCCATTTAAACGATTTCAACGATCTAAATGCTTGAAAATGCTTGTTTTACCGCCAAACAACAGCACGTTTGAGCTTTTAATCTGCGTTTTAACGCGTAAAACAGCATAAAAATGACAAATTTTTATTATTCGTTTTTATTAATATTGCTTCTATTTAAAACGATTTCAACGATTCAAATGCTTGAAAAATGCTTATTTTAGCAAAACAGCACGTTTTGAGCTTTAATCGCGTTTAACGCGTAAAACAGCATAAAACGACGAAATTTTTATTATTCCGTTTTTATTACTATTGTTTTATTTGGAACGATTTCAACGATCTAAAATGCTTGAAAATGCTTACTTTAGCAAAACAGCACGTTTTGAGCTTTAATCTGCGTTTTAACGCGTAAACAGCATAAAACACGAATTCTACATTCGTTTTTATTAATATTGCGTCTATTTGAACGATTTCAACGATCTAAAAATGCATGAGAATGCTTATTTTAGCAAAACAGCACGTTTTGAGCTTTTAATCAGCGTTTTAACGCGTAAAACAGCATAAAAAACTACGAAATTTTTATTATTCGTTTTATTAATATTGCGTCCATTTGAACGATTTCAACAATCTAAAATGCTTGAAAATGCTTATTTTAGCAAAACAGCACGTTTTGAGCTTTAATCTGCGTTTTAACGCGTAAAAACAGCATAAAAACGACGAAATTTTTATTATTCGTTTGCCATTATTGCTTCTATTTTGAACGACATAAACGATCTAAAATGCTTGAAAATGCTTATTTTGCGCAAACAGCACGTTTTGAGCTTTAATCTGCGTTTGAACGCGTAAACAGCATAAAAAAACGACGAATTTTTTATTATTCGTTTTTATTAATATTGCGTCTATTTGAACGATTTAAACGATCCAAAATGCTTGAAAATGCTTATTTTAGCAAAACAGCACGTTTTGAGTTTAATCAGCGTTTTAACGCGTAAAACAGCATAAAAAACGACGAAATTTTTATTATTCGTTTTTATTAATATTGCGTCTATTTGAACGATTTCAACGATCTAAAATGCTTGAAAATGCTTATTTCAGCAAAACAGCACGTTTTGAGCTTTATTCTGCGTTTTAACGCGTAAAACAGCATAAAAAACGACGAAATTTTTATTATTCGTTTTTATTTTATTGCGTCTATTTGAACGATTTCAACGATCTAAAATGTTTGAAAATGCTTATTATAGCAAAACAGCAATGTTTTGAGCTTTAATCTGCGTTTTAACGCGTAAAACAGCATAAAAACGACGAAT
>NW_027048634.1:0-8450 GCF_025399875.1 Dalotia coriaria | reverse complement strand
AGTTTAAACGCGAAAAAAGCATAAAACGACGAAATTTTATATTTGTTTTTATAATATTGCCTATTTGAACGATGTCAACGATTAAAATGTTGAAAATGCTTATTTTGCAAAACAGGTTTTGAGTTTATTCGCGTTTTAAGGTAAACAGCATAAAACGACGAATTTTTACTATCTTTTTATTAATATTGCGTCTATTTGAACGATTTAACTATCTAAAATGCTTGAAAATGCTTATTTTAGCAAACAGCACGTTTTAGTTTATTCTGCGTTTAACGCGTAAACAGCATAAAACGACGAAATTTTATTATTGTTTTATTATTGCGTCATTTGAACGATTTCAACGATCTAAAGCTTGAAAATGCTTATTTTAGCAAACAGCACGTTTTGAGTTTATTCTGCGTTTTAACGCGTAAAACAGCATAAAACTACGAAATTTTTATTATTCGTTTTTATTAATATTGCGTCTATTTGAACGATTTCAACGATCTAAAATGCTTGAAAATGCTTATTTTAGCAAAACAGCACGTTTTGAGCTTTAATCTGCGTTTTAACGCGTAAAACAGCATAAAAATGACGAATTTTTACTATTCGTTTTATTAATATTGCTTCTATTTAAACGATTTCAACGATCTAAAATGCTTGAAAATGCTTTTTTTAGCAAAACAGCACGTTTTGAGCTTTAATCTGCGTTTTAACGCGTAAAACAGCATAAAAACGACGAATTTTTTATTATTCGTTTTTATTTTATTGCGTCTATTTGAACGATTTCAACGATCTAAAATGCTTGAAAATGCTTATTTTAGCAAAACAGCACGTTTTGAGTTTTTATTCGGCGTTTTAACGCGTAAAACAGCATAAAAACGACGAAATTTTTATTATTCGTTTTTATTAATATTGCGTCTATTTGAACGATTTCAACGATCTAAAATGCTTGAAAATGCTTATTTTAGCAAAACAGCACGTTTTGAGCTTTAATCTGCGTTTTAACGCGTAAAACCGACCAATTTTTATTATTCGTTTTATTAATATTGCGTCTATTTGAACGATTTCAACGATCTAAAATGCTTGAAAATGCTTATTTTAGCAAAACAGCACGTTTTGAGCTTTAATCTGCGTTTTAACGCGTAAAACAGCATAAAAACGACGAATTTTTATTATTCGTTTTATTAATATTGCTTCTATTTGAACGATTTCAACGATCTAAAATGCTTGAAAATGCTTATTTTAGCAAAACAGCACGTTTTGAGCTTTATTCTGCGTTTTAACGCGTAAAACAGCATAAAACGACGAAATCTTTTATTATTCGTTTTGATTAATATTGCGTCTATTTGAACAATTTCAACGATCTAAAATGCTTGAAAATGCTTATTTTAGCAAAACAGCACGTTTTGAGCTTTAATCTGCGTTTTAACGCGTAAAACAGCAAAAACGACGAATTTTTTATTATTCGTTTTTATTAATATTGCTTCTATTTGAACGATTTCAACGATCTAAAATGCTTGAAAATGCTTATTTTAGCAAAACAGCACGTTTTGAGCTTTAATCTGCGTTTTAACGCGTAAAACAGCATAAAACGACGAATTTTTATTATTCGTTTTTATTAATATTGCTTCTATTTGAACGATTGCAACGATCTAAAATGCTTGAAAATGCTTATTTTAGCAAAACAGCACGTTTTGAGCTTTTAATCTGCGTTTTAACGCGTAAAACAGCATAAAAACGACGAAATTTTTATTATTCGTTTTTATTAATATTGCGTCTATTTGAACGATTTCAACGATCAAAAAATGTTTGAAAATGCTTATTTTAGCAAAACAGCACGTTTTGAGCTTTAATCTGCGTTTTAACGCGTAAAACAGCATAAAAACGACGAATTTTTATTATTCGTTTTTATTAATATTGCTTCTATTTGAACGATTTCAACGATCCAAAATGCTTGAAAATTTTTTTATTTTAGCAAAACAGCACGTTTTGAGCTTTTTAATCTGCGTTTTAACGCGTAAAAACAGCATAAAACGACAAATTTTTTTATTATTCGTTTTATTAATATTGCTTCTATTTGAACGATTTCAACGATCTAAAATGCTTAAAAAATGCTTATTTTAGCAAAACAGCACGTTTTGAGTTTTATTCTGCGTTTTATCGCGTAAAACAGCATAAAAACGACAAAAATTTTTTATTATTCGTTTTATTAATATTGCGTCTATTTGAACAATTTCAACGATCTAAAATGCTTGAAAATGCTTATTTTAGCAAAACAGCACGTTTTGAGTTTTTAATCTGCGTTTTAACGCGTAAAACAGCATAAAAATGACGAATTTTTATTATTCGTTTTTATTAATATTGCTTCTATTTAAACGATTTCAACGATCTAAAATGCTTGAAAATGCTTATTTTAGCAAAACAGCACGTTTTGAGCTTTATTCTGCGTTTTAACGCGTAAAACAGCATAAAACGACGAAATCTTTGACGTATTAGATTTTTTGATTAATATTGCGTCTATTTGAACAATTTCAACGATCACAAATGCTTGAAAATACTTACATTTTAGCAAAACAGCACGTTTGAGCTTTAATCTGCGTTTTAACGCGTAAAACAACTAAAAGGCTGACAATTTTTATTATTCGTTTTTATTATCAGCCGCGTCTATTTGGGGCAATTTTCAACGATCTAAAATGCTTGAAAATGCTTATTTAGCAAAAACAGCACGTTTTGAAGGAAAGCTTTAATCTGCGTTTAACGCGTAAAGGCAACATAAAATCGACGAATTTTTTGTTATTCACGTTTTATTATGTGGCTTCTATTTGAACGATTTCAACGATCTAAAATGGCAGAAATGCTGGTGACACCCGCCAAAACAGCACGTTTTGAGCTTTTGTCTGCGTTTTAACGCGTAAAACAGCATAAAACGACAATTTTGGTATTCGTTTTTTATTATGTGCTTCTATTTGAACGGTGCAACGATCACAAAATGCTTGAAAATAACATTTTAGCAAAACAGCGTTTTGAGCTTTAATCACCGTTTAACGCGTAAAACAGCATAAAACGACGAAATTTTATTATTCGTTTTTTATTAATATTGCGTCTGTTGAACGATTTCAACGATCTAAAATGTTTGAAAAAGTAAAAGCATTTTAGCAAAAACAGCACGTTTTTTTGAGCACAATCTGCGTTTTAACGCGGCAAACAGCATAAAACGACAGGCCGCATTATTCGTTTTGTGTATTGCTTCTATTTGAACGATTTCAACGATCCAAAATAGCGAAAATGCTTATTTTATACAGCAAAACAGCACGTTTGAGCGCAATCTGCGTTTTAACGCGGCGTAAAACGGCATAAAACGACGAATTTTTTGTTATTCGTTTTATTAATATTTGAAAAACTATTTGAACGATTTCAACGATCTAAAATGCGCGAAAATGCTTATTTTATGAAACAGCGTTTTGAGCTTTACATTGCGCGTTTTATCGCGTAAAACAGCATAAAAACGACAAAATCTTTTAGTATTAGACTTATTAATGGCCCGTCTATTTGAACAATTTCAGCGATCTAAAATGGCAAGAAAATGCTTATTTTAGCGAAACAGCGTTTTGAGCTTTGTCTGCGTTTTAACGCGTAAAATTAACATAAAATGACGAATTTTTTATTATTCGTTTTTATTAATATTGCTTCTATTTAAACGATTTCAACGATCTAAAATGCATGCTTATTTTTAGCAAAACAGCACGTTTGAGCTTTAATCTGCGTTTTAGCGCGTAAAACAGCATAAAATCGGCGAATGTTTTATTATTCGTTTTTTATTAATATTGCGCTGTTTGAACGATTTCAACTTTTGATCTAAAATGCTTGAAAATGCTTATTTTAGCAAAACAGCGCACGGGAGGCTTTTGAAATGCTACTTTACGTTTTAACGCGTAAAACAGCATAAAACGACGAGGTTTTTATTATTCGTTTTTACATTATGTGCTTCTATTTGAACGATTTCAACGATCACAAAATGTAGCGAAAATGATTATTTTAGCAATACAGCGTTTTGAGCTTTAATCTGCGTTTTTAACGCGTAAAACCTTGTAAAAACGACGAAATTTTTTATTATTTGTTTTTATTAATATTGCGTCTATTTGAACGATTTCAACGATCACAAAATGCTTGAAAATGCTTATTTTAGCAAAACAGCGTTTTGCCGGGCTTTAATCACCGCGTTTTAACGCGTAAACAGCATAAAAATGACGAATTTTTATTATTTGTTTTTATTAATATTGCTTCTATTTAAAACGGTTTCAGCGATCACAAAATGCTTGAAAATGCTTATTCTGCTTAAAGCAGCACGTTTTGAGCTGTAATCTGCGTTTTAACGCGTAAAACAGCGCATAAAAACGACGAATTTTTTTACGCCCGTTTTTTATTAATGGCGAAGAAAGCTACTGTTGAACGATTTCAGCGATCTAAAATGCTTGAAAGTAGCGTACAGCAAAACAGCACTTTTTGAGCTTTTAATCTGCGTTTTAACGCGTAAAGAGCAACATAAAACGACGAATTTTTTGGCCATTTGGGTTGTCATTGGCTTCTATTTGAACGATTTCAGCGATCTAAAATGGCGAAAATGATTATTTTAGCAGTATTACAGCGTTTAAGGGCTTTGAAATCGCGTTTTAACGCGTAAAACCGCATAAAACGACGAAGTTTTGGTATTCGTTTTTATTAATATTGCGTCATTGAACGGGTTTGCCCGCGCAACGATCACAAAATGGCGAAGTAGCGTACAGCAGCAAAACAGCACGTTTTGAGCTTTTAATCTGCGTTTAACGCGTAAAACAGCATAAAACGACGTATTTCTTATTATTCGTTTTTATTAATATTGGCCTGTGAACGTTTCAACGATCACAAAATGCTTTGAAAATGCTTATTTTAGCAGAGCACGTTTTGAGCTTTGTTCTGCGTTTAACGCGTAAAACAGCATAAAACGACGTAATTTTATTATTCCGTTTTTATTAATATTGCGTCTATTTGAACGATTTCAGCGATCTAAAATGCTTGAAAATGTAGCATTTTGGCAAAACAGCGCGTTTGAGCTTTAATCTGCGTTGCAACGTAAAACAGCATAAAATGACGAATTTTTTTTTTTATTTGTTTTATTAATATTGCTTCTATTTAAACGATTTCAACGACCTAAATGGCAGAAAATACTTATTCTAGCAAAGCAGCACGTTTTTGAGCTTTAATCTGCGTTTTAGCGTAAAACAACATAAAACGACGAATTTTTTTATTATTCGTTTTTATTAATATTGCTTCTATTTGAACGATTTCCAGCGATCTAAAATGCTTGAAAATGCTTATTTTAGCAAACGCTTTTGAGCTTTTAATCTGCGTTTAACGCGTAAAACAGCATAAAACGACGGGTATTTTTATTATTCGTTTTTCCATTAATATTGCTTCTATTTGAACGATTTCAACGATCAAAATGCTTGAAAATGATTATTTTAGCAATACAGCACGTTTTGAGGCACAATCTGCGTTTTAACGCGTAAAGCATAAAACGACGAAGTTTTTATTATTCGTTTTATTAATATTGCGTCCTGTTGAACATTTCGGCGATCTAAAATGCTTGAAAATGCTTATTTTAACCAAAACAGCACGTTTGAGCTTTAAATGCGTTTAACGCGTAAAGGCCCAGCATAAAACGACAATTTTTATTATTCGTTTTTATTAATATTTGCGTCTGTTGAACGATTTCAGCTTGATCTAAAATGCTTGAAAATGCACTTATTTTAGCAAAACAGCACGTTTTGAGCTTTTATTCTGCGTTTTAACGCGTAAAACGGCATAAAGGCTGTTTAAAATTTTTATTCGTTTTTTATTAAATATTGCGCACCGCGTCTATTTGAACGATTTCAACGATCTAAAATGCTTGAAAATGCTTATTTAGCAAAACAGCACGTTTTGAGCTTTAATCTGCGTTTTAACGCGTAAGGCAAACATACATAAAAACGACCAGGTGCGTATTCGTTTTTATTATCGCGAAAACATATTTGAACGATTTCAACGATCTGAAATGCTTGAAAATGCTTATTTAGCAAAACAGCACGTTTTGAGCTTTTAATCTGCGTTTTAACGCGTAAAACAACATAAAAACGACGGGTACTGATATTCGTTTTTATTAATATTGCTTCTATTTGAAAAGATTTTCGCTGATCTAAAATGCTTGAAAATGCTGTAAAACAGCACGTTTTGAGCTTTATTCTGCGTTTTATCAGCGTGAAACAGCATAAAACGACAGGAAATCTTGTCGTTTTATTAATATTGCACGTCCATTTGAACAATTTCAATGATCTAAAATGCTTGAAAATGCTTATTTTAGCAAAACAGCGCATTTGAGCTTTAATCTGCGTTTTTAACGCGTAAAACAGCATAAAAATGACAGATTTTTTATTATTCGTTATTTATTAATATTTAGCTATTTAAACGATTTCAACGATCTAAAATGCTTGAAAATACTTGGTACAGCAAAACAGCACGTTTGAGCTTTTAATCTGCGTTTTAACGCGTAAAAACGGCATAAAATCGACGAATGTTTTATTATTCGTTTTTTATTAATATTGCTTCTATTTGAACGATTTCAACGATCTAAAATGCTTGAAAATGCTTATTTTAGAAAAAACAGCACGTTTTGAGTTTAATCTGCGTTTTAACGCGAAAAAAGGGCAAAAAACGACGTTTTATTATTCTTTTTTTAAATTTTTTCCCTATTTGAACGTTTTCAACGATCTAAAATGCTTGAAAATGCTTTTTTAAAAAACCAGCACGTTTTGAGAATCGCGTTTTAACGCGCAGAAAAAAAACGACAATTTTTATTATTCGTTTTTTAATATTGCTTCTATTTGCGATTTCAAAAATCTAAAATGTTTTGAAAATGCTTATTTTAGAAAAAACAGCACGTTTTGATTTTAAATTCCGTTTTCGCAAAAACGCATAAAAACGAAAAATTTTATTATTTTTTTTTTTTATTGCGCTATTTGAACGATTTGATCTAAAATGCTTGAAAATGCTTTTTAGAAACAGCACTTTTTTGAGTTTAATCTGGTTTCCCCGGAAAACGAAAAACCAAAATTTTTTTATTCTTTTTTAAAATTTCTTTATTTGAACGTTTTCAACGAAAAAAGTTAAAAATTTTTATTTTAGCAAAAAAGCAGTTTTATTTTTCGCGTTTTAACGCGTAAACAGCATAAAACGACAAATTTTTTTATTTTTCGTTTTATTAATATTGGTCTTTTTTAACGATTTAACGATCTAAAATTTGTTTTGAAAATGCAGGGAAAAACGCACGTTTTGAGATTTGCGTTTTAACGCGTAAAACAGCAAAAAAAACGAAAAAAATTTTTTTATTTTTCGTTTTTATTTTTTGGCTTATTTAACGATTTCAATGACAAAATGCTTGAAAATGTTTTTTTACAAAACAGCACGTTTTGATTTTTAATCTGCTTTTTAACGCGTAAAACAGCATAAAATCGACGAATTTTTTTATTATTCGTTTTATTAATATTTTTATTTAAGATTTCAACGATCTTGCTTGAAAATGCTTTTTTTAGCAAAACAGCACGTTTTGATTTTTAATCTGCTTTTTTGGCGTAAAAACAGCAAAAAAAAACGAAAATTTTTTATTATTCGTTTTATTATTTGCCTATTTGAACGATTTCAACGATCTAAAATGCTTGAAAATGTTTTTTTTGGCAACAGCATGTTTGAGTTTTAATCTGCGTTTAACGCGTAAACAGCATAAAAACGACGAATTTTTTATTATTCGTTTTTATTAATATTGCTTCTTTTTTGAAGGATTTCAACGATCTAAAAATGCTTGAAAATGCGTTTTTGAAAAACTCGTTTTACTTTATTCTGCGTTTTAAGGGTAAAACAGCATCAGAAATTTTATTATTCGTTTTATTAATTTTTGGTCATTTAGAAGATTTCAACGACAAAAAAGTTGAAAATGTTTATTTTAGAAGAA
This sequence comes from Dalotia coriaria, assembly GCF_025399875.1. Taxonomy (NCBI): domain Eukaryota; kingdom Metazoa; phylum Arthropoda; class Insecta; order Coleoptera; family Staphylinidae; genus Dalotia; species Dalotia coriaria. The sequence goes on along the minus strand of NW_027048634.1, from coordinate 448 downwards.
ACAGAGTTTTGAGTTTTAATCGGGCGTTTTAACGCGTAAAACACATAAAATGACAAATTTTTTTCATTATTGTTTTTGTTAAATTGTTCTATTTAAACGATTTCACGATCTAAAATGCTTGAAAATGCTTTATTCTACAAAGCAACTTTTTTGAGTTTAACGTTTTTTTAACGCGGAAAACGCATAAAAACGACGAAATTTTTATTATTCGTTTTTTAAATTGCTTTATTTAAGATTTCAAACGATCTAAAATGCTTGAAAATTTTATTTTGCAAAACAGCACGTTTTGAGTTTAAATCTGCGTTTTAACGCGTAAAAACAGCAGTAAAACACGAATTTTTTATTATCGTTTTTATTATATGCGCTATTTGAACGATTTCAACGGTCTAAAATGCTTGAAAATGCTTATTTTTTAGCAAAAAGCAGTTTTTTTGGGTTTTTAAAGGGC
>NW_027048633.1:0-8450 GCF_025399875.1 Dalotia coriaria | reverse complement strand
GCCAAAAAAATTTGAAACGGTTTAACGCTAAAACAGCATAAAAACAAAACGAATTTATTTTTTAAGTCTAAAATCAAAAGCAGCGTTTTTGAGCTTTAATCTGCGTTTAACGTCATAAAACGACGAAATTTTATTATTCGTTTTTATTAATATTGTCCATTTGAACGATTTCAACGATCTAAAATGCTTGAAAATGCTTTTTAAGCAAAACAGCACGTTTTTTAATCTGCGTTTTAACGCGAAAAAAGCATCGACGAATTTTATTATTCGTTTTTATTAATAGTTCTATTTGAACGTTTTAACGATCTAAAATTGAAAGCTTATTTTAGCAAAACAGCACGTTTTGAGCTTTTAATCTGCGTTTTAACGCGAAAACAGCAAAAACACAAAAATTTTTATTATTCTTTTTTTAAATATTGCGTCTATTTGAACGATTTAACGGTCTAAAAATACTTGAAAATGCTTATTTTAGCAAAACAGCACGTTTTGAGCTTTATTCTGCGTTTTAACGCGTAAAACAGCATAAAAACGACGAAATTTTTATTATTCGTTTTTATTTTTATTGCGTCTATTTGAACGATTTCAACGATCTAAAATGCTTGAAAATGCTTATTTTAGCAAAAACAGCACGTTTTGAGCTTTAATCTGCGTTTTAACGCGTAAACAGCATAAAACGACGAATTTTTATTTTTCCCGTTTTATTAATATTGCTTCTATTTGAACCATTTCAACGATCTAAAATGCTTGAAAATGTTTTATTTTAGCAAAACAGCACGTTTTGAGTTTAATCTGCGTTTTAACGCGTAAAACAGCATAAAACGACGAAATTTTTATTATCCGTTTTTATTAATATTGCGTCTATTAAAACGTTTTCCCAACGATCTAAAATGCTTGAAAATGCTTTTTTTAGCAAAACAGCACGTTTTGAGTTTTATTCGCGTTTTAACGCGCAAAACAGCATAAAAACGACGAAATTTTTATTATCGTTTTTTTTTTTATTGCGTCTATTTGAACGATTTCAACGATCTAAAGCTTGAAAATGCTTATTTTAGCAAAACAGCACGTTTTGAGCTTTTAATCTGCGTTTTAACGCGTAAAACAGCATAAAACGACGAAATTTTTATTATTCGTTTTTATTAATATTGCGTCCATTTGGAACGATTTCAACGATCAAAAAATGCTTGAAAATGCTTATTTTAGCAAAAACAGCACGTTTTGAGTTTTAATCTGCGTTTAACGCGTAAAACAGCATAAAAACGACAAATTTTTTTTATTATTCGTTTTATTAATATTGCGTCTATTTGAACGATTTCAAAGATCTAAAATGCTTGAAAATGCTTATTTTAGCAAAACAGCACGTTTTGAGCTTTAATCTGCGTTTTAACGCTTTAAACAGCATAAAAACGACTAAATTTTTATTATTCGTTTTATTTTTATTGCGTCATTTGAACGATTTCAACGTTTCAAAAATGCTTGATAATGTTTTATTTTAGCAAACAGCACGTTTTGAGTTTTAATCTGCGTTTTAACGCGTAAAACAGCATAAAAACGACGAATTTTTTTTATTTTGTTTTTATTAATATTGCGTCATTTGAACGATTTCAACGATCTAAAATGCTTGAAAATGTTTTTATTTTAAAAAAGGTTTTAGTTTACGCTTTTTAACCAAAAACGAAAAAAAATTTTTTTTTTTTTTATTTTTTTTGGGCCATTTAACGTTTTTAAGTTAAAATGCTTGAAAAGATTTTAGCAAAACCCCTTTTTAGTTTAAAAGGGAAAAAACCCCAATAAAAACGTTTTTTATTATTCTTTTTAAATTTTTTTTTAAATTTAAATCAAAAATGCAAAAAGTTTTTTTAAAAAACCCGGAGCTTTAACGCTTTAACGCGAAAAAAAAAAAAGGGAAAATTTTTATTTTCGTTTTTAAATTTGGGTCTATTTAACACAACTTTTAAAAGTTTTAAAAATGCTTTTTTAGCAAAAAAAAAAGGGATTTTTTATTTCGTTTTAAAAAAAAGCAAAAAAAACGACAAATTTTAATTTTTCTTTTTTTTTTTGCCAGAACGTTTAACTTAAAACTTGGCTTAAGCAAAACAGATTTTTTGAGTTTTAATTGCTTTTTAAAAAAAAAGAAAAAACAAAATTTTTAATTCTTTTTTTAAAGCGTCCTTTAAACTTTCCGTTAAAAATTTAAAAAGCTTAAAAAAAAAATTTTATTTTAAATCCTTTTAAGGGAAAAAACAAAAAAAAAATTTTTTTTTTTTTTAAAATTTTTTATTTAAATTTAACGCTAAAAGTTTAAAAAGCATTTTAAAAAACCGTTTTATTTTAATTGCGTTTTAAGGGTAAAACGATAAAAAAAATTTTTTTTTTTTTAAAAAAAGCCTTTTAAACTTAATCTTCCAAAAATTTTTAAAAAAAATTTTTTTAATTGCTTTTAAGGGAAAAAACAAAAAAAACAAAATTTTTATTTTGAAATTTGGCTTTTAACGTTTAACGCTAAAAGCAAAAGATTTTAAAAAACCTTTTTTTTTTTTTTTTAAAACAGAAAAAAAAAAAATTTTTTAACGAATTTTTTGGTTTTTTTGAACGTTTAAACACTAAAAGCAAAAAATTTATTTTAAAAAAAAGGTTTTTTTTTTTAACGGTTTTAACGCTAAAAAAAAGTTTTTAAAAAGAATTTTTTATTTTTTTTTTTTAAAATTTTTTTTAAACGTTTTAAAACGACAAAATTTTTAAAATTTTAATTTACCCCAAAAAAGACGTTTTTTTAATTGTTTTTAAGCTAAAAAAAAAACGACGTTGTTTTATTCTTTTTTTAAAAGCTTTAAACGTTTTAAAACGAAAAAATTTAAAAATTTTTTTTTTTAAAAAAATTTCTTTTTTCCCTTTTTTTAAGCAAAAACCCTTTTAAAAACGACGTTTTTTTTATTCTTTTTTTTTTTTTACGCTTTTTAACGAAAAAAATTTTTTTTAAAAATTTTTTTTAAAAAAAAAATTTTATTTAATTTTTTAAGCAAAAACAAACAAAAAATTTTTTAAAAAATTTTTTTTTATTAATTTTCCTTTAAATTCCCCCCTTTTAAAAAGTTAAAATTTTATTTTGAAAAACCCCTTTTAGCAACCCGTTTTAAGCAAAAAACGCTAAAAACGCAAAATTTTTTTACGTTTTTTTATTGTTTATTTAACATTTAACGTTTAAAAAAGTTAAAATGCTTATTTTGAAAAAAAAATTTTTTTTTAAGCTTTTAACGCGTAAAACGCTAAAACGCTTTTTTAAAACTTTTTTTTTAAATTTTTTTTTTTTGGGAAATTTAACGATTAAAATTTTAAATTTGCTTAAAAAACCCCTTTTGAAATTGGTTTTAACGCGTAAAACGCAAAAAAAGAAATTTTTTTATTTTTTTTTTAAATTTTTTTTAAATTTAACTTTAAAAAAATTTAAAATGCTTATTTTAAAAAACCTTTTTGGGCTTTAATCTGCGTTTTAACGCGAAAAAACAGCAAAAAAACAAATTTTTTTATTTTTCGTTTTTTTTAAATATTTTTTTTTTTTTTAAAAAAATTTAAAAATTTAAAAAAACAAGGCCCCCTTTTTTTTTAACAAGCTAAAAACAAAAAAAAATTTTTTTATTTTTTTTTTTTTGGTTTTTAAATTTAAATTAAAATTTGTTTTTTTTAAAAAAACCCCGGTTTTTTTCCTTTTTAAAAAAAAAAAAAAAAAATTTTTATTATTCTTTTTTTAAAATTTATTGCGTCCATTTGAACGATTTCAACGATCAAAAATGCTTGAAAATGCTTATTTTAGCAAAACAGCACGTTTTGATTTTTTAACTGCGTTTTAACGCGTAAAACAGCAAAAAAAACGACGAATTTTTTTTATTCTTTTTATTAATATTGCTTCGAACGATTTCAACGACTTGCTTGAAAATGCTTATTTTGAAAAACAGCACGTTTTGAGTTTAATCGCGTTTTAAGGGTAAAACAGCAAAAAAAACGACGAAATTTTTATTTTCTTTTTTATTTTTTGCGTCTAGAACGATTTCAACGATCTAAAATCCCAAAAAAACGCCCGCACGTTTTGAGCTTTTTCGCGTTTTAACGCGAAAACGCAAAAACACAAATTTTTTAACGTTTTTTTTTTTATTGCGTCTATTTGAACGACAACGATCTAAAGCAAAAAATTTTTTTTAGCAAAACAGCACGTTTTCAGCTTAATTGCGTTTTAACGCGAAAAACAGCAAAAAAAACGACAAATTTTTTTATTATTCGTTTTTTTTAAATATTGCCTAGAACGATTTAACGACTTGTTTGGCTTTTTTAAAAAACAGCACGTTTTGATTTTTAATTGCGAACGCAAAAAAAGGGCAAAAACGACGAAATTTTTATTATTCGTTTTTTTTAAATATTGCGTCTATTTGAACGATTTCAACGATCTAAAATGCTTGCGCAAAAACAGCCGGAGCTTTTTTTCCTTTTTAAGGGTCAGCATAAAAAAAACGCGCGTTTTTATTTTAGGTTTTTTGAACGTTTTCCCGATCTAAAATGTTGAAAATGTTTTTTTTGAAAACAGCACGTTTTATTTTAATCTGCTTTTTAACGCATAAAGCAGCATAAAAACACGAAATTTTTTTTTCGTTTTTATTAATAGCGTCCATTAGAACGATTTCAACGATCTAAAATGCTTAAAAATGCTTATTTTAGCAAAACAGCACGTTTTGAGTTTAATCTGCTTTTTAACGCGTAAAACCCCTTCGACGAATTTTTTTATTCGTTTTTTTTAAATTTTTCTTTTTGAACGATTTCAACGATCTAAAATGCTTGTGCTTTATTTTAGCAAAACAGCAGTTTTGAGCTTTAATCTGCGTTTTAACGCGAAAAACAGCAAAAAAAAACGACAAATTTTTTTTATTATTCTTTTTTTAAATATTGCTTCTATTTCGTTCCCACGTTTGAAAATGTTTTTTTAGCAAAACGCACGTTTTGAGTTTAATCGCGTTTTAACGCGAAAACAGCAAAAACGACGTAATTTTTATTATTCGTTTTTATTTTTATTGCGTCTATTTGAACGATTTCAACGATCTAAAATGCTTGAAAATGCTTATTTTAGCAAAACAGCACGTTTTGAGCTTTTAATCTGCGTTTTAACGCGTAAAACAGCATAAAACGGCGAAATTTTTATTATTCGTTTTTTAATATTGCGTCCATTTGAACGATTTCAACGATCTAAAATGCTTGAAAATGTATTTTAGCAAAAACGGCACGTTTGAGCTTTAATCTGCGTTTTAACGCGTAAACAGCATAAAACGACGAATTTTTATTATTCGTTTTTTTATTAATATTGCTTCTATTTGAACGATTTCAACGATCTAAAATGCTTAATGCTTATTTTAGCAAAACAGCACGTTTGAGCTTTAATCTGCGTTTTAACGCGTAAAACAGCATAAAACGACGAATTTTTATTATTCGTTTTATTAATATTGCTTCTATTTGAACGGTTCAGCGATCTAAAAATGCTTGAAAATGCATATTTTAGCAAACAGCACATTTGGGCTTTATTCTGCGTTTTAACGTAAACAGCATAAAACGACGTAATTTTTTATTATTCGTTTTTATTTTTATTGCACGTCTATTTGAACGATTTCAGCGATCACAAAATGCTTGAAAAATGCTTATTTTAGCAAACAGCACGTTTTGAGCTTTAATCTGCGTTTTAGTAAAACAGCATAAAACGACGAAATTTTATTATTCGTTTTATTAATATTTGCGTCCATTTGAACGATTTCAACGATCTAAAATGGCAGAAAATGCTTATTTTAGCAAAACAGCACGTTTGAGCTTTAATCTGCGTTTTAGCGTAAAACAGCATAAAACGACGAATTTTTTATTATTCGTTTTTATTAATATTGCTTCCTGTTGAACGATTTCCAGCGATCTAAAATGCTTGAAAATGCTTATTTTAGCAAACAGCACGTTTTGAGCTTTAATCTGCGTTTTAACGCGTAAAACAGCATAAAACGTCCGAATTTACATTATTCGTTTTTATGTATATATTTGAACGATTTCAACGATCTAAAATGCTTGAAATTGCTTATTTTAGCAAAACGGCACGTTTTGAGCTTTAATCTGCGTTTTAACGCGTAAACAGCATAAAACGACGAATTTTTATTATTCGTTTTTGGTTAATATTTAGCTTCTATTTGAACGATTTCAACGATCAAATGCTTGAAAATGCTTATTTTAGCAAAACAGCACGTTTTGAGCTTTAATCTGCGTTTTAACGCGTAAAACAGCATAAAACGACGAATTTTTTATTCGTTTTTATTAATATTGCGTCTGTTGAACGATTTTAACGATCTAAAAATGCTTGAAAATGCTTATTTTTAGCAAAACAGCGTTTTAGGCTTTTATTCTGCGTTTTAACGCGTAGGCAGCTGCAAAAACATGACGAAATTTTTATTATTCGTTTTTTTATTTTATTGCGTCTATTTGAACGATTTCAACGATCGTCTTTGAAAATGCTTATTTACAGCAAACAGCACGTTTTGAGCTTTAATCTGCGTTTTTAACGCGTGAAACAGCATAAAAACGACGAATTTTATTATTCGTTTTTTATTAATATTGCGTCTATTTGAACGATTTCAACGATCAAATGCTTGAAAATGCTTGTTACCGCCAGCGGCACATTGGGCTTTATTATGCGTTTTAACGCGTAAAACAGCATAAAACGACAGAATTTTGTTATTCGTTTTTTTATTTTTATTGCGTCTGTTGAACGATTTCAACTTGATCTAAATCAGCGAAAATGCCCATTTTAGCAAAACAGCACAGCACGTTTTGAGTTTTAATCTGCGTTTTAACCGCGAAAACAGCATAAAAACGACGCATTTTATATTCGTTTTTATTTTTATTGCTCTATTTGAACGATTTCAACGATCTAAAATGCTTGAAAATGCTTTTTTTAAAAGAAAAAACAGCACGTTTTGAGCTTTAATCTGCGTTTTAACGCGAAAACAAAGTACAAAACTGACGAATTTTTTATTATTCGTTTTTTTAAATATTGCTTTTATTTGAACGATTTCAACGATCTAAAATGCTTGAAAATGCTGTTTAGCAAAACAGCACTTTTTGGGCTTTATTCTGCGTTTTAACGCGTAAAAAAAGTACAAAAACGACAAAATTTTTATTATTCGTTTTTATTTTATTAGCGTCTATTTGAACGATTTCAACGATTTAAAATTTGAAAATGCTTATTTTAGCAAAACAGCACGTTTTGAGTTTAATTTCTGCGTTTAACGCGAAACAGCATAAAACGATGAAAATTTTATTATTCGTTTTTATTATATTGCGTCCATTTTGAACGATTTCAACGATTCAAAAATGCTTGAAAATGCTGTTTTAGCAAAACAGCACGTTTTGAGCTTTAATCGCGTTTTAACGCGTAAAACAGCATAAAAACGACAAAATTTTTATTATTCTTTTTTTAAATATTGCTTCTTTTTGGAACGTTTTTCAACGATCAAAAAATGCTTGAAAATGCTCTTTAAAGAAAAAAAAACAGCACGTTTTGATTTAATCTGCGTTTTAACGCGTAAAACAGCAAAAAAAACGACGAATTTTATTATTCGTTTTTATTAATATTGCTCTATTTGAACGATTTCAAGGGATCTAAAATGCTTGAAAATGCTTATTTTAGCAAAACAGCACGTTTGAGCTTTATCTGCGTTTTAACGCGTAAAACAAGCATAAAACGACGAAATTTTTATTATTCGTTTTTTATTTTATTGCGTCTATTTGAACGATTTCAACGATCTAAAATGCTTGAAAATGCTTATTTTAAAGCAAAACAGCACGTTTTGAGCTTTAATCTGCGTTTTAACGCGTAAAACAGCATAAAAACGACGAATTTTATTATCTGTTTTTATTATATTGCGTCTATTTGAACGATTTCAACGATCTAAATGCTTGAAAATGCTTTATTTTAGCAAAACAGCACGTTTTGAGCTTTTAATCTGCGTTTAACGCGTAAAACAAGCATAAAAACGACGAATTTTTATTATTCGTTTTTTATTAATATTGTCTGTCTATTTGAACGATTTCAACGATCTAAAATGCTTGAAAATGCTTATTTTAGCAAAACAGCACGTTTTGAGCTTTAATCTGCGTTTTAACGCGCAAAACAGCATAAAACGACGAAATTTTTATTATTCGTTTTTATTAATATTGCGTCTATTTGAACGATTTCAACGATCTAAAATGCTTGAAAATGCTTATTTTGAAAACAGCACATTTGGTTTTTTCCCCTTTTTAACGCGTAAAAACAAAAAAACGACAATTTTTATTATTCGTTTTTATTTTTTGGTTTTTTTGAACGATTTCCCCAACGATCTAAAATTTTTAAAAATCTTTTTTTGAAAACAGCACTTTTTTGACTTTAAGGGGAACGCTAA
>NW_027048632.1:0-8453 GCF_025399875.1 Dalotia coriaria | reverse complement strand
AAATTTTTTTTTTTAATTAAAAATTTCCCGGGGAAAAAAAATTTTAAAAATTTGGTTTCGCTTTAAAAAAAAATGGTTTTTTTTTACGCGCGTTAAACCAGATTAAAGCTCAAAACGTGCTGTTTTTGCAAAAAATAAGTTTTTCAAGCATTTTAGATCGTTGAAATTTTCAAATAGAAGAAATTTTAATAAAAACGAATAATAAAAATCGTCGTTTTATGTTTTTTTAGGGTTAAAAAACGCAAAAAAGTTCAAAAGGGCTGTTTTGCTAAAATAAGATTTCAAGCATTTAGATCGTTGAAATCTTCAAAAGACGAAATTTAAAAAAAAAACGAATAAAAAAAAAATTTGCTTTTTATGTTGTTTTACGCTTTAAAAACGCAGATTAAAGCTAAAAAACGTGCTGTTTTGCTAAAAAAACATTTTCAAGCATTTTAGATCGTTAAAATCGTTCAAATAGAAGCAATTTAATAAAAACGAATAATAAAAATTGTCTTTTTTATGTTTTTTAGGGTTAAAACGCAGTTTAAAAAGCTCAAAACGGCTGTTTTGCTAAAATGCATTTTCAAGCTTTTTAGATCGTTAAAACCCCAAATAGACGAAATAAAAATATAAACGAATAATAAAAATTTTGCGTTTTATGCTGTTTTACGCGTTAAAACGCAGAATAAACCCAAAAAAGGGGCTGTTTTGCAAAAATAAGATTTTCGCATTTTGACGTTGAAATCGTTCAAAAGACGAAATATTAAAAAAAAAACGAATAAAAAAAAATTGCGTTTTATGCTGTTTTACGCGGTAAAACCAGTTTAAAAAGCTAAAAAAGGCTGTTTTTAAAATGTATTTCAAGCATTTTAGATCGTTGAAATGTTCAAATAGACGAATATTAATAAAAACGAATAATAAAAATTCGCGTTTTTGTTTTTTACGCTTTAAAAACGCAGATTAAAGCTCAAAACGTGCTGTTTTGCTAAAATAAGTACTTTCAAGCATTTTAGATCGTTGAACCGTTCAAATAGAAGCAATATTAATAAAAAACGAATAATAAAAATTCGCCGTTTTTATGCTGTTTTACGCGTTAAAACGCAGATTAAAGCTCAAAACGTGCTGTTTTGCTAAAAATAAGCATTTTCGCTATTTTAGATCGCTGAAATCGTTCAAATAGACGCAATATTAATAAAACGAATAATAAAAATTTCGTCGTTTTATGTTGTTTTTACGCGCTAAAACGCAGAATAAAGCTCAAACGTGCTGTTTTGCTCAAATAAGCATTTTCAAGCATTTTTAGATCGTTAAATTGTTCAAATAGAAGCAATATTAATAAAAACGAATAATAGAAAATTGCCGTTTTATGCTGTTTACGTTAAAACGCAGATTAAAGCTCAAACGTGCTGTTTTACTAAAATAAGCATCTTCAAGCATTTTAGATCGTTGAAATCGTTCAAATAGAAGCAATATTAATAAAAAAACGAATAATAAAAAAATTCGTCGTTTTATGCTGTTTTACGCGTTAAAACGCAGATTAAAGCTCAAAACGCTGTTTTGCTAAAATAAGCATTTTCGCGATTTTAGATCGTTGAAATCGTTCCAAAATGGACGTGCAATATTAATAAAAACGAATAATAAAATTTTGCCGTTTTTATGTTGTTTTATGCGTTAAAACGCAGATTAAAGCTCAAAACGCTGTTTTGCTAAAATAAGCATTTTCGCCATTTTAGATCGTTGAAATCGTTCAAATAGAAGCAATATTAATAAAAATGAATAATAAAAAAATTCGTCGTTTTCATAAGGTTTTACGCGTTAAAAACGCAGATTAAAGCTCAAACGTGCTGTTTTGCTAAAATTAGCATTTTCAAGCACGATCGTTGAAATCGTTCAAATAGACGCACAAAATAAAAACGAATACAAAATTCGTCGTTTTTATGTTGTTTTACGCGTTAAAACGTAGAACAAAGCTCAAAACGTGCTGTTTTGCTAAAATAATCATTTTCAAGCATTTTGATCGTTGAAATCGTTCAAATAGAAGCTACCATTAATAAAAAAAAAACGAATAATAAAAGAATCGTCGCTTTTATGCTGTTTTACGCGTCAAACGCAGATTAAAGCTCAAAAACGTGCTGTTTTGCTAAAATAAGCATTTTCAAAGCATTTTAGATCGTTGAAATCGTTCAAATAGACGCAATATTAATAAAAACGAATAATAAAAATTCGTCGTTTTTATGCTGTTTTACGCGTTAAAACGCAGATTGAAGCTCAAAACGTGCTGTTTTGCTAAAATAAGCATTTTCAAGCATTTTAGATCGTTGAAATCGTTCAAATAGAAGCAATATTAATAAAACGAATAATAAAAATCTGTCGTTTTTATGTCGTTTTACGCGTTGTGTTGTGCAGATTAAAGCTCAAACTGTGCTGTTTTGCTAAAATTAGCAGTTTCCAAGCATTTTAGATCGTTGGAATCGTTCAAATGGATCGCAATATTAATAAAAACGAATAATAAAATTCCCTCTGTCGTTTTTATGTTGTTTTATGCGTTAAAACGCAGATTTCTAAAGTTCAAACGTCCTGTTTGCTAAAATAAGTGACGCCAAGCATTTTAGATCGTTGAAATCGTTCAAACAGACGAAATAAAAATATAAACGAATAATAAAAATTTTGTCGTTTTTATGCTGTTTTACGCGTTCAAACGCAGAATAAAGCTCAAACGTGCTGTTTTGCTAAAATAAGCATTTTCAAGCATTTTAGATCGTTGGAAATCGTTCAAATAGACGCAATATTAATAAAAACGAATAATAAAAAATTGCTGTTTTACGCTGTTTTACGCGGTAAAACGCAGATTAAAAGCCTTCAAAACGTGCTGTTTTGCTAAAATAAGCATTTTCAAGCATTTTAGATCGTTGAAATCGTTAAATAGACGCAATATTAATAAAAACGAATAATAAAAATTCGTCGTTTTTATGCTGTTTTACGCGTTAAAACGCAGATTAAAAGCTCAAAAACGTGCTGTTTTGCTAAAATAAGCATTTTCAAGCATTTTAGATCAAGCTGGAAACGTTCAAATAGAAGGCAATATTAATAAAAACGAATAATGCACCCGTCGTTTTCATGCTGTTTTACGCGTTAAAACGCAGATTAAAGCTCAAAACGTGCTGTTTTGCTAAAATTAGCATTTTCAAGCATTTTAGATCGTTGAAACCGTTCAAATAGACGCAATAAAAAATAAAAACGAATAATAAAAATTTCGTCGTTTTATGCTGCCTTTACGCGTTAAAACGCAGAATAAAGCTCAAACGTGCTGTTTTGCTAAAACAATCATTTTCAAAGATTTTAGATCGCTGGAAATCGTTCAAATAGAAGCACATTAATAAAAACGAATAATAAAATCGTCGTTTTATGTTGTTTTACGCGTCAAACGCAGATTAAAGCTCAAACGCTGTTTTATAAAATAAGCATTTTCAAGCATTTTAGACTGTTGAAATCGCTTAAATAGACGCAATATTAATAAAAAAACGAATAATAAAAATTCGTCGTTTTATGTTGCTTCTTATCGCGTTAAAACGCAGATTTAAAGCTAAAAACGTGCTTTTTTTGCTAAAAAAAACATTTTCGATTTAGATCGTTGAAATCGTTCAAATAGACGCAATATTAAAAAAACAATAAAAAAAAATTGTCGTTTTAGGGTTTTTTTCGCGAAAAACGCAGATTAAAGCTCAAACGTGCTGTTTTCTAAAATAAGCATTTTCGCAAGACGGAAATCGTTCAAATAGAAGCAATTTTAAATTTTAAAAATAAAAAAAAATTCCGTTTTATGCTGTTTTACGCGTTAAAACGCAGATTAAAGCTCAAACGTGCTTTTTTTTAAAATAAGCATTTTCAAGCATTTTGATCGTTGAAATCGTTCAAATAGACGCAATAAATAAAAACGAATAATAAAATTTCTGCGTTTTAGCGTTTTACCGTTAAAACGCAGAATAAACCCTCAAAAGGGCTGTTTTGCTAAATAAGCATTTTCAAGATTTTAGATCGTTAAAACGTTCAAATAGAAGCAAATTTAAAAAAAAAACAATAAAAAAAATCGTCGTTTTTTTTTTTTCCCTTAAAACGCAAAAAAGCTCAAACGGCTTTTTTTCCAAAATAAGCATTTCAAGCATTTTAGATGTTGAAATCGTTAAAAAGGGCCAAATTAAAAAAACGAATAAAAAAAAATTTCCGTTTTATGCTTTTTTACGCTTTAAAAACGCGTTTGCTCAAAACGTGCTTTTTTTGCAAAAAAAGTTTTTCAAGCATTTTAGATCGTTGAAATCGTCCAAAGGACGCAAATTAAAAAAAAACGAATAATAAAATTTCGTCGTTTTATGCTGTTTTAGCGTTAAAAGCAGATTAAAAGCTCAAAAGGCTTTTTTCTAAAATAAGTTTTTCGAAAGATCGTTAAACGTTCAAATAGAAGCAATATTAAAAAACGAAAATAAAAAATTCGTCGTTTTATGCTGTTTTACGCTTTAAAAAACGCAGAAAAAAGCTCAAAACGTGCTGTTTTGCTAAAAATTCATTTTCAAGCTTTTTAACCCAAAATCGTTCAAATAGACGCAAAAAAAATAAAAACGAATAAAAAAATTTGTCGTTTTATGCTGTTTTACGCGTTAAAACGCAGAAAAAAGCCCCAAAACGTGTTTTTTGCTAAAATAATCATTTTTTTAACATTTTAGATCGTTGAAATCTTTCAAATAAAGCTATTAATAAAAACGAATAAAAAAAAAATGGGTCGTTTTATGTGTTTTTTACGCGTCAAAACGCAGATTGTTTAAAAAACGTCCCTGTTTTGCAAAAAATAAGCTTTTTCCCCAAAGCATTTTAGACCCGGAAACTTTAAAAAGAGCAATTAAAAAAAAAACGAATAAAAAAAAATTTCGCCTTTTTTGGCGGTTTTAGGGCGTTAAAACCGCAGATTAAAGCTAAAAAGGCTGTTTTGTTAAAATAAGCATTTTCAAGCTTTTTTAGATCGTTGAAACGTTAAATAGAAGCTATTAAAAAAAAACGAAAAATTTAAAAAATTTCGTCTTTTTTAAAAGTTTTTTTACGCGTTAAAACGAGTTTAAAAAGCTCAAAAGGGCTGTTTTTGCAAAAAAGCATTTTAAAGCATTTTAGATCTTTGGGAAATCGTTCAAATAAAAGAATATTAATAAAAAGGGAAAAAAAAACGTCTTTTTTATGTTGTTTTACGCGTTAAAACGGATTAAAGAAAAAACGGTTTTCCCAAAAAGCAATTTTCGCTTTTAGATCGTTGAAATCGTTCAAATGAGGGCAAAAAAAAAAAAACGAATAAAAAAAATTTCGTCGTTTTTCCCTTTTTTACGCGAAAAACGCAGAAAAAAAGCTCAAAACGTGCTTTTTTCCCAAAATAAGCATTTTCAAGCTTTTTAACCGTTGAAATCGTTCAAATAGACGAAAATATTAATAAAAACGAATAATAAAGGGGCGGTTTTTTCCCTTTAAAACGCAGTTTAAACCCTTAAAAAGGGCTGTTTTCTAAAATAAGCATTTTCAAGATTTTAGATCGTTTTTAAAAATCGTTCAAAAAAAGGAATATTAAAAAAAAACGAATAAAAAAAAAATTCGTCGTTTTTATGCTGTTTTACGCTTTAAAAAACGCAGATTAAAGTTTTAAAAAGGGCCGTTTTGCTAAAATAAGATTTTCAAGCATTTTAGATCGTTAAAATTCCCCAAATAAAAGCAATATTAAAAAAAACGAATAAAAAAAAATTCGTCTTTTTTATGCTGTTTTACGCGTTAAAAGGGCAGTTTAAAAACCCTAAAAACGTGCTTTTTTCTAAAATCCCTTTTTTCGCATTTTGGGATCCCCGGAAATCGTTCAAATGGACGCAATATTAAAAAAAAAACGAAAAATAAAAATTTCGTCTTTTTTCCCCGTTTTACCCCGAAAAACGCAGATTAAAGCTCAAAACGTGCTTTTTTGTTTAAAATGCATTTTCAAGCATTTTAGATCGTTGAAATCGTTCAAATGGGACGCAATAATAAAAAAAAACGAAATAAAAAAAAATTTCGTCTTTTTTTTATACTTTTTTTACGCTTAAAATGCAAAATTTGGCTCAAACGTGCTGTTTTGCTAAAAAAAGATTTAAGCTTTTTGGGATCTTTGGGAAATCGTTCAAATAGACGCAAAAATTAAAAAAAACGAATAAAAAAAAAATTTCGTCGTTTTATGCTGTTTTAGGGTTTTAAAAAACGCAGTTTAAAAACCCTCAAAAGGGCTTTTTTTGTTAAAATAAGCATTTTCAAGCATTTTAGACGTTGAAATCGTTCAAATAGAAGCAATATTAAAAAAAAACGAATAAAAAAAATTTGGGGGTCGTTTTATGCGGGGTTTTTTCCGCTTTAAAAAAACGCAGTTTAAAAAGCTCAAAGGGCCGTTTTGCAAAAAATAAGCATTTTCAAGCATTTTAGATCGGGGAAACGTTCAAAAGACGCAAAAAAAAAAAAACGAATAAAAAAAAATTTCCGTCGTTTTATGTTTTTTTACGCGTTAAAACGCAGAATAAACCCCAAAATGTGCTTTTTTGCAAAAAATAAGCATTTTCAAGCATTTTAGATCGTTGAAATCCCCCTTAAATAGACGGAATATTAAAAAAAAACGAAAATAAAGATTTCCCGTTTTATGTTGTTTTACGCTTTAAAAAACGTAGTTTAAAAAGCTAAAAAGTCCCGTTTTCAAAATAAGCTTTTTTAACATTTAGATCGTTTGGAAATCGTTCAAATAGAAGCAATTTTAAATTTTCAATAAAAAAAAATTCTTCTTTTTAAGTTGTTTTACCTTTTAAAAACGCAGTTTAAAAAGCTCAAAACGTGTGCTTTTGGCCTAAAATAAGCATTTTAAAAGTTTTTTAGATCGTTAAAACCGTTCAAATGGGACGAAAAAAAATAAAAAAAAAACGAATAATAAAAATTTCGCCTTTTTTTAGTTGTTTTCCCGCTTTAAAACGCAGATTGCTCAAAAAACGTGCTGTTTTGCTAAAAAAGCATTTCAAGCTTTTTGATCGGGGAAATGTTCAAAGGACGCAAATTAAAAAAAACGAATAATAAAAATTCGTCGTTTAGCTTTTTTACGCTTTTGGGGGCAGATTAAAGCCCCAAAAACGTGCTGTTTTGCTAAAATTAGATTTTCAAGCATTTCAGATCGTTGAAATCGTTCAAATAGAGGGCTAAAAAAAAAACGAAAAATTTAAACCCGTCTTTTTTTTATGCGTTTTACGCGTTAAAACGGCAGTTTCCCTAAAACGTGCTGTTTTTGTTTAAAAAAAAATTTTTTAACATTTTAGATCGTTAAAATTTTGGTTCAAATAGAAGAAATTAAAAAAAAACGAAAAAAAAAAAATCGTCGTTTTATGCTTTTTTACGCGTCAAAAGCAGTTTAAAAAGCTCAAAACGTGCTGTTTTGCAAAAATAAGATTTTCAAGCTTTTTTAGATCGTTGAAATCGTTCAAATCGAAAATTTTAAAAAAAAACGAAAAAAAAAAAAAAATTCGTCGTTTTATGTTGTTTTAGGGCGTTAAAACGCAGATTAAAGCTCAAAACGTGCTGTTTTCAAAAATAAGCATTTTCGCATTTTAGACGTTGAAATTCCTTAAAAGAAAGCAAATTAATAAAAACGAATAAAAAAAAATTTGTCTTTTTTTAAAGGGCCCGCGTTCAAACGCAGTTTAAAAAAGCTAAAAAGGGCTGTTTTGCAAAAAATAAGCATTTTCGCATTTTGGGACGTTGAAATCGTTCAAATAGACGAAATATTGAAAAAAAAACGAACAATAAAAATTGGGGTCTTTTTTGCTTTTTTACGCGTTAAAACGCAGAATAAACCCTTTCAAACGTGCTGGGGCGCTAAAATAAGAAAAGTTTTAATTTAAATAAAAAACGAAAAAAAATAAAAAAATTGTCTTTTTTATGCTGTTTTTGGCGTTGGCAGATTTCCAAAAGGGCTGCCTTTGCTAAAAAAAGCTTTTTTCGTTTTAAGATCGTTGAAACCGTTCAAAGGGAACCCCAATTTAATAAAAACGAAAAATAAAAATTTCGTCGTTTTATGTTGTTTTACGCGTTAAAACGCAGTTTAAAAAGCTAAAAACGTGCTGTTTTGCTAAAAAAAAGCATTTTCAAGCTTTTTAAATCGGGGAAATCGTTCAAAAGAAAATATTAAAAAAAACGAATAATAAAAATCTTCGTTTTTATGCTTTTTTACGCTTTAAAAAACGCAGATTAAACCAAAACGGCTGTTTTGTTTAAAATAAGATTTTAAAAGCATTTAAGATCGCGGGGAAACGTTCAAATGACGCAAAAAAAAATAAAAACGAATAATAAAATTTTCGTCTTTTTTATCCCGTTTTACGCGAAAAACGCAGAATAAAGCCCAAATAAAAGTTGTTTTCCCTAAAATAAGCATTTTCGCATTTTAG
>NW_027048631.1:0-8454 GCF_025399875.1 Dalotia coriaria | reverse complement strand
AACGTTTGGGGGAAATGCTTGAAAATGCTTTTTTTTTGCAAAAACAGCACGTTTTGGGGGTTTTAACCTGCTTTTTGGCGAAAACAGCATAAAACACGAAATTTTATTTTTCTTTTTTATTAATATTCCCCCCCAAAAACGATTTAAAAGATCGGGAAATGCTTGAAAATGTTTATTTTAGCAAAAAAGCACGTTTTGAGTTTATTCTGCGTTTTAAAAAAACAGCAAAAAAAAACGACGAAATTTTATTTTTTGGGGGTTTTTTTTACCCATTTGAACGTTTTCCCCAAGGGATCAAA
Source organism: Dalotia coriaria (assembly GCF_025399875.1). Taxonomy (NCBI): domain Eukaryota; kingdom Metazoa; phylum Arthropoda; class Insecta; order Coleoptera; family Staphylinidae; genus Dalotia; species Dalotia coriaria. Next base: position 8,155 of record NW_027048631.1, on the reverse strand, counting down.
AAATGTTTTGAAAATGCTTTTTTTAAAAGAAAAACAGCACTTTTTGTTTTTTAATTTGCGTTTTAACCGAAAAACAGCAAAAAAACGACAAATTTTTTATTATTCTTTTTTTTAAATATTGCTTCTTTTGGGAACAAATTTCCCAAGGGAAAAATTTAAAATGCTTGAAAAATGCTTTTTTTTTAGAAAAAAACAGCACGTTTTGAGTTTTTTCCCGCGTTTTAACGCGTAAAACAGCATAAAAAACGACGAAATTTTTATTTTTTCCGTTTTTTTTAAATTAATATTGCGACTATTTGAGCGATTTCAACGATCAAAAAATCCCCTTGAAAATGCTTTTTTTTAAAAAAAAAAGAACGTTTTTGAACTTTAATTGCGTTTTAACGCGAAAAAAAAGCAAAAAAATAACGAATTTTTATTATTTTTTTTATTATTATTGCTTCATTTAATGGGTTTTCCGATCATAATGTTTGAAAATGTTTATTTTAAAAACAGCACGTTTTGAGTTTTAATCTGCGTTTAAGGGAGAAAAACAGCATAAAAAAACGACAAATTTTTATTTTCGTTTTTATTAATATTGCGTCTATTTGAAGGGATTTCAACGATCTAAAATGCTTGAAAATGCTTATTTTAGCAAAAAAAGAAGTTTTGAGCTTTAATCTGCTTTTTGCAAAACAGCAAAAAACGACGAATTTTTTATTAACTTTTTTTTATTAATATTGCTTTTTTTTGAACGATTTCAACGATCTAAAATGTTTAAAAAATGCTTTTTTTCCACGTTTTGAGTTTTTATTCTGCGTTTTAACGCGTAAAACGGCAAAAACGACAAAATTTTTTATAATTCGTTTTTTTTAAAAGGCGCCTTTTTGGGAAGGGATTTCAACGATTTAAAAATGCTTGAAAATGCTTTTTTTTAGCAAAACAGCACTTTTTGGGCTTTAATCAGCGTTTTAACGCGGTAAAACAGCAAAAAAAACGACAAAATTTTATTTTTCCCGTTTTTATTAATATTGCGTCTATTTGAACGATTTCAACGTTTCAAAATGCTTAAAAATGCTTTTTTTTTCCCAAAACAGCACTTTTTGTGCTTTAATCAGCGTTTTAACGCAAAAACCCAAAAAACGACGAAATTTTTTATTATTCGTTTTTTTTAAATATTGCGTCTTTTTTGAACGATTTCAACGATCAAAAAATGCTTGAAAATGCTTATTTTAGAAAAAACAGCACATTTTTTTTAATCTGCTTTTTAATGGAAAAACAGCAAAAAAAACGACGAATTTTTTATTTTTCCCTTTTTTATTAATATTGTTCATTTGAAACGATTTCAACGATCTAAAATGCTTGAAAATGCTTTTTTTTTAGCAAAACAGCACTTTTTGAGCTTTAACTGCTTTTTAAAGCGAAAAACAGCATAAAAACGACAAAATTTTTTATTATTCGTTTTTTATTAATATTGCGCCATTTGAACGTGTTTTCCCAACGATCTAAAATGTTTTTGAAAATGCTTTTTAGCAAAACAGCACGTTTTGAGTTTTTTTCCCGGGGCGTTTTAACGCGAAAAACAGCAAAAAAACGACAAAATTTTTCAATTTTTTTTTATTTTATTGCGCCTATTTGAACGATTTCAACGATCTAAAATGTTTTAAAAATGCTCATTTTAGAAAAAAAACAGCAGGGTTTTGAGCTTTTAATTCGCGTTTTAACGCGTAAAACAGCAAAAAAACGACGAATTTTTTATTATTCGTTTTTTTTAAATATTGCTTCTTTTTAAAAACGTTTTCCCAACGGGATTTTATAATCCCGAAAATGCTTATTTTAGAAAAAAGCAAGTTTAGAGTTTTTTGGTTTTAACGGAAAAACAGAATAAAAACGAAAAATTTTTTTTTATTCGTTTTTTTTTAAATTTGCGTCTATTTGAACGATTTCAACGATCTAAAATCCCGGGAAAATGTTTATTTTCAAAACAGCACGTTTTGAGTTTTTAATCTGCGTTTTAACGCGTAAAACAGCAAAAAAAATGACGTTTTTTTTATTATTCGTTTTTTTTAAATATTTCTTCTTTTTAAAAACGATTTCAACGATTTAAATGTTTGAAAATGCTTATTTTAGCAAAACAACGTTTTGAGTTTTAAATTTGGGTTTTTTCCCCCGCGTAAAACAGCTTTAAAAGCGACAAAATTTTTTATTATTCGTTTTTTTTAAATTTATTGCTTTATTTAAAGGGATTTCAAGGGGATCTAAAATGCTTGAAAATGTTTTTTTAGCAAAACAGAAATTTTTGAGTTTAATCTGCGTTTTAACGCAAAACGGGCATAAAACGACAATTTTTTTATTATTCGTTTTTTTTAATTATTGCGTCTTTTTGGGCCCGGTTTTTCCCCCCCGATTTTGTCGCTTTAAAATGCTTTTTTTAGCAAAACAGCACGTTTTTGAGTTTTAATCAGCGTTTTAACGCGTAAACAGCAAAAAAACGACGAATTTTTATTATTCGTTTTTTTTAAATATTGTTTTTTTTGGGAACGATTTAAACGATCTAAAAGTTTTTGAAAATGCTTATTTTGCCCCCTTTTGAATTTTTTAACGCGTTTTAAAGCGAAAAAAAGGCATAAAAAGGGACAAAATTTTTTATTATTCGTTTTATTAATATTGCGGGGCTTTTTGAACGTTTTCCCCAACGATTAAAATGTTTGAAAATGCTTATTTTAGCAAAAAAAGAAGTTTTGAGTTTTAATCAGCGTTTTAACGCGAAAAAAACAGCAAAAAAACGACGAATTTTTTATTATTCGTTTTTTTTAAATATTGAAATCTATTTGAACGATTTCAACGATCTAAAATGCTTGAAAATGCTTATTTTAGCAAAACAGCACGTTTTGAACTTAATCCGCGTTTTAACGCGTAAAAACAGCATAAAAAACGACGAAATTTTTATTATTCGTTTTTATTAATATTGCGTCTATTTGAACGATTTCAACGATCTAAAATGCTTGAAAATGCTTATTTTAGCAAAACAGCACGTTTTGAGTTTTAATCTGCGTTTTAACGCGTAAAACAGTACAAAGACGAATTTTTTATTATTTGTTTTTTATTATTATTGCTTCTATTTGAACGATTTCAACGATCTAAAATGCTTCGGAAAATGCTTATTTTGTAAAACAGCACGTTTTGAGCTTTAATCTGGCTTTAACGCGTAAAATGGCATAAAAAACGACGAATTTTTATTATTCGTTTTATTAATATTGCGTCTATTTGAACGATTTCCCAACGATCTAAAATGCTTGAAAAATGCTTATTTTAGCAAAACAGCACGTTTTGAGCTTTAATCTGCGTTTTAACGCGTAAAAACAGCATAAAACGACGAAATTCAATTAATCGTTTTGTTATTAATATTGCTTCTATTTGAACGATTTAACGATCTAAAATGCTTGAAAATGTTTATTTTAGCAAAACAGCACGTTTTGAGCTTTATTCTGCGTTTTAACGCGTAAAAAAACAGCATAAAAACGACGTATGTATTATTCGTTTTTTATTAATATTGCGTCTATTTGAACGATTTCCAACGTATTCAAAAATGCTTGAAAATGCTTATTCCAGCAAAAACAGCACGTTTTGAGCTTTAATCAGCGTTTTAACGCGTAAAACAGCATAAAACGACGAAATTTTTTATTATTCGTTTTTATTAATATTGCGTCTATTTGAAACGATTTAAACGATCTAAAATGCTTGAAAATGCTTATTTTGTGCGTCAGCAATATTTGAGTTTTAATCTGCGTTTTAATGCGTAAAACAGCATAAAAACGACACTTTTTATTATTCGTTTTTATTAATATTGCTTCTATTTGAACGATTTCAACGATCTAAAATGCTTGAAAAATGCTTATTTTAGCAAAACAGCACGTTTTGAGTTTTAATCTGCGTTTTAACGCGTAAAACAGCATAAAACGACGAAATTTTATTATTCGTTTTTATTAATATTGCCTATTTGAACGATTTCAACGATCTAAAATGCTTGAAAATGCTTATTTTAGCAAAAACAGCACGTTTTGAGCTTATTCTGCGTTTAACGCGTAAAACAGCATAATAACGACGAAATTTTTATTATTCGTTTTTATTTTTGTATTGCGTCTATTTGAACGATTTCAACGATCTAAAATGCTTATTTGTGCAAAACAGCACGTTTTGAGTTTTAATCTGCGTTTTAACGCGTAAAACAGTATAAAAACGACGAATTTTTTATTATTCGTTTATTATTAATATTGCTTCTATTTGAACGATTTCTTAAATGATCTAAAATGCTTGAAAAAATGCTTATTTTAGCGAAACAGCACGTTTTGAGCTTAATCTGCGTTTTAACGCGTAAAACAGCATAAAAACGACGAATTTCTGATACTATTCGTTTTTTTATACATTATTGCTTCTATTTGAACGATTTCAAATGATCTAAAATGCTTGAAAATGCTTATTTTAGCAAAACAGCACGTTTGAGCTTTTATTCTTGCGTTTTAACGCGTAAAACAGCATAAAAACGACGAAATTTTTATTATTCGTTTTTATTTTTATTGCGTCTATTTGAATGATTTCAACGATCTAAAAATGCTTGAAAAATGCTTATTTTAGCAAAACAGCACGTTTTGAGCTTTAATCTGCGTTTTAACGCGTAAAACAGCATAAAACGACGAAATTTTATTATTCGTTTTTATTAATATTGCGTCTATTTGAACGATTTCAACGACTAAAATGCTTGAAAATGCTTATTTTAGGCAAAACAGCACATTTTGAGTTTTAATCTGCGCTTTAATGCGCGTAAACAGCATAAAAACGACGAAATTTTTATTATTCGTTTTTTATTAATATTGCGTCTATTTGGAACGATTTCAACGATTCAAAAATGCTTGAAAATGCTTATTTTAGCAAAACAGCATCGTTTTGAGCTTTATTCTGCGTTTTAACGCGTAAAACAGCATAATAACGACGAAATTTTTATTATCTGTTTTTTATTTTTACGCGTCTATCGGAACGTGATTTCAACGATCTAAAATGCTTGAAAATGCTTATTTTAGCAAAACAGCACGTTTTGAGCTTTTAATCTGCGTTTTAACGCGTAAAACAGCATAAAAACGACGAATTTTTTATTATCGCTTTTTATTAATATTGCTTCTATTTGAACGATCAACGATCTAAAATGCTTGAAAATGCTTATTTTAGCGAAACAGCACGTTTTGAGCTTTAATCTGCGTTTTAACGCGTAAAACAGCATAAAACGACGAAATTTTTTATTATTCGTTTTTATTATTGCGTTCATTTGAACGATTTCAACGATCTAAAATGCTTGGAAAAATGCTTATTTTAGCAAAACAGCATCGTTTGAGCTTTATTCTGCGTTTAACGCGTAAAACAGCATAAAACGACGAAATTTTTATTATTCGTTTTTATTTTATTGCGTCTATTTGAACGATTTCAACGATCTAAAATGTTTATTTTAGCAAAACAGCACGTTTTGATTTTAATTTGCGTTTTAACTCGTAAACAGCATAAAAACGACGAATTTTTATTATTCGTTTTATTAATATTGCTTCTATTAACGATTTCAACGATCTAAAATGCTTGAAAATGCTTATTTTAGCAAAACAGCACGTTTTGAGTTTTTAATCTGCGTTTTAACGCGTAAAACAGCATAAAAACGACGAATTTTATTATTCGTTTTTATTAATATTGCGTCCATTTGAACGATTTCAACGATCTAAAATACTTGAAAAATGCTTATTTTAGCAAAACAACACGTTTTGAGCTTTAATCTGCGTTTTAACGCGCGTAAAAACAGCATAAAAAAACGACGAATTTTTATTATTCGTTTTTATTAATATTGCTTCTATTTGAACGATTTCAACGGATTTAAAAATGCTTGAAAATGCTTATTTTTAGCAAAACAGCACGTTTTGAGTTTTTATTCTGCGTTTTAACGCGTAAACAGCATAAAAAACGACGAATTTTATTATTCGCTCCCTTTATTAATATTGCTTCTATTTAAACGATTTCAACGATCTATAACGCTTGAAAATGCTTATTTAGCAAAACAGCACGTTTTGAGCTTTAATCTGCGTTTCAGCGTAAAACAGCATAAAACGACGAAATTTTATTATTCGTTTTTATTAATATTGCGTCTATTTGAACGATTTCAACGATTTAAAATGCTTGAAAATGCTTATTTTAGCAAAAATGCTAATGTTTGAGCTTTAATCTGCGTTTCTTAACGCGTAAAACAGCATAAAACGACGTAAATTTTTATTATCTGTTTTGCCACAGGTCTATTTGAACGATTTCAACGATCTAAAATGCTTGAAAATGCTTATTATTTTAGCAAAACAGCACGTTTTGAGTTTTAATCTGCGTTTTAACGCGTAAAACAGCATAAAATGACGATTTTTTTATTATTCGTTTTATTAATATTTTTTCTATTTAAACGATTTCAACGATCTTAAAATGCTTGAAAATGTTTATTTTAGCAAACAGCACGTTTTGAGCTTTAATCTGCGTTTTAACGTAAAACAGCATAAAACGACGAAATTTTTTATTATTCGTTTTATTAATATTGTTTCTATTTGAACGATTTCAACGATCTAAAATGCTTGAAAATGCTTTATTTTAGCAAAACAGCATGTTTTGAACTTCTTAATCTGCGTTTAACGCGTAAAACAACAGCATAAAAACGACGAAATTTTTTATTATTCGTTTTTATTAATATTGCGTCTATTTGAACGATTTCAACGATCTAAAATGCTTGAAAATGCTTATTTTAGCAAAACAGCACGTTTTGAGCTTTAATCTGCGTTTTAACGCGTAAAAACAGGCAAAAACGACGAAATTTTATTATTCGTTTTTATTAATATTGCGTCTATTTGAACGATTTCAACGATCTAAAATGCTTGAAAATGCTTATTTTGTGCTAAAACAGCACGTTTTGAGCTTTAATCTGCGTTTTAACGCGTAAAACGCATAAAACGACGAATTTTTTATTAATCGTTTTTTATTAATATTGTTTAATTTGGAAAACGATTTCAACGATCTAAAATGCTTGAAAATGCTTATATTTTAGCAAAAACAGCACGTTTTGAGCTTTATTCTGCGTTTTAACGCAAAACAGCATAAAAACGACGAAATTTTATTATTCGTTTTAATAATATTGCGCCCTATTTGAACAATTTCAACGATCTAAAAATGCTTCGGAAAATTTATTTTAAAACAGCACGTTTTGAGCTTTAATCAGCGTTTTAACGCGTAAAACAGCATAAAAACGACGAAATTTTTATTATCTTTGCCTTTTATTAATATTGCGTCTATTTGAACGTCGATTTCAACGATCTAAAATGCTTGAAAATGCTTATTTTAGCAAAACAGCACGTTTTGAGTTTTAATCTGCGTTTTAACGCGTAAAACAGCATAAAACGACGAATTTTATTATTCGTTTTTTTTAAATATTGGTCTATTTGCGATTTCAACGATCTTGCTTGAAAATGCTTTTTTTTAGCAAAAAACACGTTTTGAGTTTTAATCTGCGTTTTAACGCGTAAAACGATAAAACGACGAATTTTTATTATTCGTTTTTTTTAAATTTTTTTTTTATTTGAACGATTTCAACGATCTAAAATGCTTGAAAATTTTTTATTTTAGCAAAACAGCACGTTTTGAGCTTTATTCTGCTTTTTCCCGGTAAAACAGCATAAAACGACGAAATTTTTTTTTTCGTTTTTATTATATTGCGTCTATTTGAACGATTTCAACGATCAAAAAATGCTTGAAAATGCTTTTTTAAAAACAGCACGTTTTGAGTTTAATCTGCGTTTTAACGCGTAAAACAGCATAAAAATGACAAATTTTTTATTATTCGTTTTTTTTTAAATTTGTTCTATTTAAACGATTTCAAGACTAAAATGTTTGAAAATTTTTTATTTTAGCAAAACAGCATTTTTTGGGTTTTTAACTGCTTTTTAACGCAAACAGCATAAAACGACGAAATTTTTATTATTCGTTTTTTTTTTATTGGTCTCTTTGATCGATTTCAACGATTTTGCTTGAAAATGCTTATTTTACAAAACAGCACGTTTTGAGTTTAATCTGCGTTTTAACGCGAAAACAGCATAAAACGACAAATTTTTTTTTC
>NW_027048630.1:0-5000 GCF_025399875.1 Dalotia coriaria | reverse complement strand
CTGTTTTGCTAAAAATAATCATTTTCAAGCATTTTAGATCGTTGAAATCGTTCAAATAGACGCAATATTAATAAAAACAAATAAAAAAAAATTTCGTCGTTTTATCTGTTTTACGCGTTAAAACGCAGATTAAAGCTCAAAACGTGCTGTTTTGCTAAAATAATCATTTTCAAGCATTTTAGATCGTTGAAATCCGTTCAAATAGACGCAATATTAATAAAAACAAATAAAAAAAATTTCGTCGTTTTATGCTGTTTTACCGTTAAAACGCAGATTAAAAGCTCAAAACGTGCTGTTTTGCAAAAAATAAGCATTTTCAGCATTTTAGATCGTTGAAATTGTTCAAATGGGACGCAATATTAATAAAAAACGAATAAAAATTTCGTCGTTTTTATGTTGTTTTACGCGTTAAAACGCATATTTAAGCTCAAAACGTGCTGTGTTGCTAAAATAAGCATTTTCAAGCATTTTAGATCGTTGAAATCGTTCAAATAGAAGCAATATTAAAAAAAACGAATAATAAAAATTCGTTTTTTTTATGCTGTTTTACGCGTTAAAACGCAGATTAAAAGCTCAAAACGTGCTGTTTTGCTAAAATAATCATTTTCAAGCATTTAGATCGTTGAAATCGTTGAAATAGAAGCAATATTAATAAAACGAATAATAATAATTCGTCGTTTTATGCTGTTTTACGCGTTAAAACCCAGATTAAAGCTCAAAACGTGCTGTTTTGCTAAATAACATTTTCAAGCATTTTGATCGTTGAAATCGTTCAAATAGACGCAATTTTAAATAAAAACAAATAATAAAATTCCGTTTTTATGCTGTTTTACGCGTTAAAACGCAGATTAAAGCTCAAAACGTGCTGTTTTGCTAAAATAAGCATTTTCAAGCATTTTAGATCGTTGAAATCGTTCAAATAGAAGCAATATTAAAAACGAATAATTAAAAATTCGTTGTTTTATGCTGTTTTAGCGTTAAAAGGGCAGATTAAAGCTCAAACGGCTTTTTGCTAAAATAATCATTTTCAAGCATTTTAGATCGTTGAAATCGTTCAATAGACGCAATATTAATAAAAACGAATAATACGTCGTTTTATGCTGTTTTACGCGTTAAAACGCAGTTTAAAAAGATCAAAACGTGCTGTTTTGCTAAAATAATCATTTTCAAGCATTTTAGATCGTTGAAATCGTTCAAATGACGCAATATTAATAAAAAACGAATAATAAAATTTTCGTCGTTTTATGCTGTTTACGCGTTAAAACGCAGTTTAAAAAGCTCAAAACGTGCTGTTTTGCTAAAATAAGCATTTTCAAGCATTTTAGATCGTTGAAATCGTTTAAATAGAAGCAATATTAAGAAAAACAATAATAAAATTGTCTTTTTTATGCTGTTTTACGGATAAAACACAGATTAAAAGCTCAAAACGTGCTGTTTTGCTAAAATAATCTTTTTCAGCATTTTAGATCGTTGAAATCGTTCAAATAGACGTAATATTAAAAAAAAACGAATAATAAAAATTTCTGTCGTTTTTGCTGTTTTACGCGTTAAAACGAGTTAAAGCTCAAACGTGCTGTTTTGCTAAAATAAGATTTTCAAGCATTTTAGATTGTTGAAATCGTTCAAATAGAAGCAATATTAACAAAAACGAATAATAAAAATTCGTCGTTTTATGCTGTTTTACTCGTTAAAACGCAGACTATAGCTCAAACGTGACGTTTTGCTAAAATAATCATTTTAAGCATTTTAGATCGTTGAAATCGTTCAAATAGACGCAATATTAATAAAAAACGAATAATAAAAATTTCGTCGTTTTAGCTGTTTTACGCGTTAAAACGCAGATTAAAGCTCAAAACGTGCTGTTTTGCTAAAATAAGCATTTTCAAGCATTTTAGATCTTTGGGAAATCCGTTCAAATGAAGCAATATTAATAAAAACAAATAATAAAAAATTCGTCTTTTTTATGCTGTTTTACGCGTTAAAACGCAGATTAAAAGCTCAAAACGTGCTTTTTTGCTAAAATAACATTTCAAGCATTTTAGATCGTTGAAATCGTTCAATAGACGCAATATTAAAAAAAACGAATAATAAAATTTTGTCTTTTTTATGCTGTTTACGCGTTAAAACGCAGATTAAAGCTCAAAACGGCTGTTTTGCTAAAATAAGCATTTTCAAGCATTTTGGATCGTTGAAATCGTTCAAATAGAAGCAATATTAATAAAACGAAAAATTTAAAAAAATTCTTTGTTTTATGTGTTTTACGTTAAAACGCGATTAAAGCTCAAAACGTGCTTTTTTTGCTAAAATAACATTTTCAAGCATTTTAGATCGTTGAAATCGTTCAAATAGACGAAATTAATAAAACGAATAATAAAAATTCGTCGTTTTATGCTGTTTTACCGTTAAAACGCGGGATAAAGATCAAAACGTGCTGTTTTGCTAAAATAATCATTTTCAAGCATTTTAGATCGTTGAAAATCGTTCAAATAGACGAAATATTATAAAAAGAAATAAAAATTTCCCTTTTTTATGTTGTTTTACGCGTTAAAACGCAGATTAAAGCTCAAACGTGCTGTTTTGCTAAATAACCCATTTTCAAGCATTTTAGATCGTTGAAATCGTTCAAATAGAAGATATTTAATAAAAACGAATAATGGAAAAATCGTCTTTTTTATGTTTTTACGCGTTAAAACGCAGATTAAAGCTCAAAACGCGCTGTTTTGCTAAAATAAGCATTTTCAAGCATTTTAGATCGTTGAAATCGTTCAAATAAAGCAATATTAATAAAAAACGAATAATAAAAATTGCCGTTTTTCCCGACGTTAAAACGCGATTAAAGCTAAAAACGTGCTGTTTTGCTAAAATAATCATTTTCAAGATTTTAGATCGTTGAAATCGTTCAAATGGACGAATATTAATAAAAACGAATAATAAAATTTTCGTCGTTTTATGTTGTTTTACGCGTTAAAACGCAGTTTAAAAAGCTCAAAACGTGCTGTTTTTTGCTAAATAAGCATTTTCAAGCATTTTAGATCGTTGAAATCTTTTAAATAGAAGCAATTAAGAAAAACGAATAATAAAAATTCGTCGTTTTATGCTGTTTTTACTCTTTAAAAACGCAGATTAAAGCTCAAAACGTGCTGTTTTTAAAATAAGCATTTTCAAGCATTTTAGATTGTTCAAATCGTTCAAATAGAAGCAATATTAATAAAAACAATAAAAATTTTCGTCGTTTTATGTTTGTTTTACCGTTAAAACGCAGACTATAGCTCAAAACGTGCCGATTTGCTAAAAATAATCATTTTTAAGCATTTTAGATCGTTGAAATCGTTCAAATAGACGCATATTAATAAAACGAATAATAAAATTTCGTCGTTTTATGCTGTTTTACGCGTTAAAACGCAGATTAAAGCTAAAAACGGCTGTTTTGCTAAAAAAAACATTTTCCAAGCATTTTAGATCGTTGAAATCGTTCAAATAGAAGAAAATTTTAATAAAACGAATAATAAAAATTCGTCGTTTTATGCTGTTTTACGCGTTAAAACGCAGATTAAAGCTCAAAACGTGCTGTTTTGCTAAAATAATCATTTTCAAGCATTTTAGATCGTTGAAATCGTTCAAATGACGCAATATTAATAAAAACGAATAATAAAATTTCGTCGTTTTTATGCTGTTTTACGCGTTAAAACGCGGATTAAAAGCTCAAAAGGGCCGCTTTGCTAAAATGGATTTTCAAGCATTTTAGATCGTTGAAATCGTTCAAATAGAAGTAATATAAAAAACGAATAAAAAATTCGTCGTTTTATGCTGTTTCGCGTTAAAACGCAGATTAAGATCAAAACGTGCTGTTTTGCTAAAATAATCATTTTCAAGCTTTTTTAGATCGTTGAAATCGATCAAATGACGCAATATTAATAAAAACGAATAATAAAAATTTCGTCATTTTATCTGTTTTACGCGTTAAAACGCAGAAAAAGCTCAAACGTCCCGTTTTGCTAAAATAATCATTTTCAACCATTTTAGATCGTTGAAATCGTTCAAATAGAGCAATATTTAAAAAAACGAATAATAAAAATTCGTCGTTTTTATGCTGTTTTACGCGTTAAAACGCAGATTAAAGCTCAAAACGTGCTGTTTTGCTAAAATAATCATTTTCAAGCATTTTAGATCGTTGAAAATCGTTTAAATAGACGCAATATTAATAAAAAAACAAATAAAAAAAATTTCGTCGTTTTATCTGTTTTTACGCGTTAAAACGCAGATTAAAGCTCAAAACGTGCTGTTTTGCTAAAATAATCATTTTCAAGCATTTTAGATCGTTGAAACCGTTCAAATAGACGCAATATTAATAAAAACGAATTATAAAATTTCGTCGTTTTATGCTGTTTTACGCGTTAAAACGCAGATTAAAGCTAAAAACCCGTGCTGTTTTGCTTAAAATAAAGCATTTTCAAGCATTTTAGATCGTTGAAATCGTTCAAATAGAAGCAATATTAAAAAAAAACGAATAATAAAAATTCGTCGTTTTATGCTGTTTTACGCGTTAAACGCAGATTATAGCTAAAAACGTGCCGTTTTGCTAAAATAATCATTTTTAAGCATTTTAGATCGTTGAAATCGTTCAAATAGAGGGCAATATTAATAAAAACGAATAATAAAATTTTCGTCGTTTTAGTTGTTTTACGCGCTTAAAACGCAGATTAAAGCTCAAAACGTGCTGTTTTCTAAAAAGCATTTTCAAGCATTTTAGATCGTTGAAATCGTTTAAATATAAGAATATTAAGAAAAACGAATAATAAAAATTCGTCGTTTTATGCTGTTTTACGCGTTAAACGCAGATTAAACTCAAAACGTGCTGTTTTGCTAAAATAAATTTTTTAAAATTTTAGATCGTTGAAACGTTCAAAAGACGCAATTTTAAAAAAAACAATAATAAAAATTTCGTCGTTTTATCGTTTTCGCGTTAAAACGCAGATTAAACTAAAAAACGTGCTGTTTTG